>NW_019957643.1:0-7129 GCF_002910315.2 Salvelinus sp. IW2-2015 | reverse complement strand
TAATTTTTTGTATTAAAAAATATATATTTATATATCCATTTTCATGTCTGAAGATGAGTCAACTTTTGACACTGATAGTTAGTTTTTGGTTAAACACACACCTACCTCTCAACCTCTCCTCTCATCTGTGCAGAGGTTCCTGGAGGACTCAGACCAGCGGGTCACAGCCTTGGGGGAGGTGTTACAGGTCCACCTGGAGGGCTTCCTCACCTCCCTCAGGGACTGTTCCTGCTCCCACGGGGTCGAGTGGGGCCCCAGCATCCAGCGAACATAGCCAAGGCGGTCCAGGACCAGTCCGTCTGCAGGATGTCACAGTGGCATCCAGACCTCGCCAGGAGAACGACCCTTCTGCTTCCTGAGGGTCAGTGTGCGGATTAATTGATATACATGGACAAATGGATGTGCCTTTAACATTCTTTTTAAAACCGTCCTGCTGTTCCTAAGTAGCTTTATTGTTTTATTTTCATTAACTAAATGTTTTATTATTTTTTGATGGGGATTGGAAAAGATGCAGAAAATCACATTGATGGAAGCCACAACCCTGCAATAGTAAAGCTGATCTACCCCCCCCCCCCCCCCAAAAAATAAAATAATAAATGAGATGTTATTCTTTGCTTCTCTGATTTGCTGTTTAGGCGTACAAGTCATCAAGCAAAAAGTAAGTGGGTGTGTGTGTGTGTGTGTGTCCAACTGTCTATGGGTGTTGCCCATTTGCAGTGTGTTTGTGCGTGTGTGTGTGTGTGTGAGCTTGTCTATGGGTGACATTTCATTTGTAATGGTGTCTTTCTCCTCCACCTGTCTATGGGTGATGTGCCTTGCTAATGCGAGTGTGTTGTGTGTGTTTGTCCAAGTTTCTGCAGGCAGTTGAAGAAGCCTCTGTTCCACCCAGAATGCGCTTGCGTGGACTCAGACGGCCTGGCCGAGTCCATGGAGGCTAAACAGGAAGACTTCCTCACTGAAGTACACTTCACGTCCTCTCACCTCATCAACGAGCTCTGTAAGTAACAGACTGGTGTGTGGAAAAGGTAGAGGAACTAGAGTGTGTTGAATCATTTTAAACTTCAATTGTATTTTGTTTGCTTGGGTTTTACAATGCCCTTGTGGGTTGCCAGGTTCACACATGTACATTTATTTTTACCTTGTTTTTTAAAATTGAAACTGTTTGTCTTTTTCAGTCTGTCTTTTTTGTGCGTTTGTGACAAATAAACCAAACCTAAAGATTGTACTTGAAACCACAAACACTTTTCTCCTCAGACTTCATTGCATGCATTGTAGAACAGCAGAATATTACTGCAAAGTCTTCAACCCCACTGTCGGCACGCTCCTCTCCTCTGTCTTCATCAACAAAACCAATAACAGAGGCGCTGAGGCGAACAGTGCGGCACAGTTTCACCAAATGTGGATTCTACCTTTAACAGTTTTGTCTCTTCTACCAGTCCCGTAGTACCGGGTAAGAGGAGGACATGCGGAGGAGAGGAGGAGGAGGAGGATGAAGATGGTGACGACAGCAGTGATCGAGATGAGCAAGAAGAAGCTGAGGAGGAGATGAGGAGTGAGGAGAGGAGGCTGTACACGACCCAGAGTGAGTCAGCAGAACGAACTTTAACAGTCCAGAAAGGGCAGGAAGACGAGGAGTGAGGAAAGAAGAAAGGAGGAGGAAGGAAGAGGAGATTTCATCCAGATGATGAAATTACATTCCATTTAAAGGTCTGATTTTCAGTCAAAAAGTCATGCATTGATGTCATGTGGGAGAATTGTGTGTAAAAGGCTACTTTGGAGATTTTTCCATATAATTACCATAAAGAACAATTTTGGGAAACATAGTAAATATTATACATCAACTCTTAGAAGATGAGCTGTTTGAAGTGCCATATGGCACCCCTATTTTTATATAGTTGCACTACTTCGACAGGGCCCTATAATAAGGCTAATATAGGGTGTCATTTGGAACGTAGACAATTTTTATACTTATTTTTATACAAGATTATACTGTAATAATAAACACTTGAAACTGGGGCTCCTCATTCTAACTCATACGTTTTTTGTTGTTGACTAAAGACTTGTTGTGCCCAACCTCTCTTTGTTAGACCTGCGGTTCAAATAGTATTTGATTTATTATTATAATTTTTTTTTTGCAAAATACTTTTCTGCGTTTGCTTTGTAATGTAATATAGTTTTGGATGCTAATTCTATGTCCTCCATTTATAGCCAGCAAGCTTGATCAAGCACTGCTAGAAGTATTGTAATAATTTCACCTAGTATTTTGAACCCAGGGCGGCTGTATTATACATCAGGGAAAGCCACATTCTTAAAGATTGTATTTTGATTCTCCAGGAAGATGCTATATATAAGGATGTTTATTATTTGATGGCACTTTTGGATAAAAATTTGAAAGGTCTATTGCACTTGATCATTGCAGAATATGTATGTCTTCATAAACTACAATGGGCTACCGACTAATTACTACACCATCCTAGTGCATTTGAGTTAGCATGGTCCCAGTATCTGTTTGTGGCTGTGCTTGCCAGCTCCAATATATGAATGACCATCATAGTTGGCAAAGGACAGCAGAAATGATCCTGGGCCCAGCTAGCATTAGTGTCATGTTAACGCAGACAAATGTGAGTGGCCATATTCCTACTTACTCTGTTTAATGTGAATTTTATACCAATGACAGTTAAGAATGATAGAAGACTTGTGGATGAGTGTGTGAAGCTGTGGGTGTGTTTTTTTCAAAAAAGCTGTTTGAAATTTATGTAAAAGTTGGTGAGCTATATGTTTATCAGTCTATTCGGTTTAAAGTAATTAAGTTAGTTCTTATGGATATTAATGTTTCACATTGCAATACCTGGGTTGTTACTGGTCTATATAAGGCATCCAAAAGTGGGGGTCGGCGCGGGGGGACAGACTGAAACAGAGAGAATTCTACCACACTGCGTCCAATCCAGTAGCCCTTGTTGTCCTTGTCCGTTCGTGAAACGGTGTCTGCACTACAGAACACAACCAATTTCTCTCATGAAATTGTAGTTCTGAGAAAATAATTGAAGGCCTACTTCGTAGTGGTTGTTAGCAATTGATAACTTGTTACTTTATGACATGTTTGTATCGTTATCAATTTGCACAGCTTCTGCAAAGAAACTATAGTGAAATTACATTTTTTGTCCCTGCAAGGGATTAAAAAAATGTGATCTGAAAAATCTATAATATTTTGGGGATTTTCATATCGGGTGAGTTTTGAATGCTGGGTAAAACATTGTCATTCTATCCAGCCAATAATTCAGCATGTGGAATTATAATAGCACATTGCATTCATCATAAACATTTCTTGGCTTCTTTCAGACCCTACAGAAAATAAAAATCACCTTGTCCTAGAGAGATTTACATGGTTATCAAAACATCACACCAGGCTAAGCCTACATGAAACACAGCCATTGTTTAAGTGTTTCTAAAATCCCCTATGGGAAAAATGAATGGTGGAAATACGATTGGAACCATCTCCCTGTTTGACCGCTGGGTATTATGACTCATACTGTGGTAGTCTATTTGTATGATATGTTTGGTATGGGTTACATAAGACAGAAGGTTACTTAAAACATCTTAAGGTTCTGACCCTTTTTTTTCTCAATTTGCTGCATTCGACCATTAAGCCAAAAACAAAAGGAGGGAGGTTGGCCTGGGAGTATGGGTGGGTGTATAACGTGAATGTTCGAATCACATCACAGACAATTTTAGCAACATTGCAATTACTTAGCATGTTAGCTAACCCTTCCCCTAACCCTAACTCCTAAATTGAACCCTAAACTTAACCCAGCTAACGCAAGATATCATTAGCCACAACAAAGTGCAATTAGGAATATATCATACTTATTGTACACTGAACAAAAATATAAACACATGTAAAGAGTTGGTCCCATGTTTCTTGAGCTGAAATAAAAGATCCCAGAAAGGTTCCATACAGCTTATTTTTCTAAAATGGTGTGCACATATTTGTTTACATCCCTATTAGTGAGCATTTCTCCTTTGCCAAGATAATCCATCCACCTGACAGGTGTGGCATATCAAGAATCTGATTAAACAGGATGATCATTACACATGTGCACCTTGTGCTGGGGACAATAAAAGGCCATACTAAAATGTGCAAGTTTTGAGGGAGCATGCAAATGGCATGCTGACAGCAGGAATGTCCACAAGAGCTGTTGCCAGAAAATTGTGTTCATTTCTCTATCTCCAACCAGCCTCACAACTGCAGACCATGTGTATGGCATCGTGAGGGCGAGCGGTTTGCTGATGTCAACATTGTGAACAGAGTTCCCAATGATGGGGGTGGGGTTATGGTATGGGCAGGCATAAGCTATAGACAACGATCACAATTTAATTTTGTCGATGGCAATTTGAATGCAGAGATACCATGATGAGATGCTGAGGCCCATTGTCGTGCCATTCATCTGTCGCTATCACCTCATGTTTTAGCATGATAATTAATACACAGCCCCATGTCGCAAGGATCTGTACACAATTCAGGAAACAGCAGTGGGAGCACCCCCCTATCCACATCGACGGGACAGTAGTGGAGAAGGTGGAAAGTTTTAAGTTCCTCGGTGTACACATCACGGACAAACTGAAATGGTCCATCCACACAGACAGCGTTGTGAAGAAGGCGCAGCAGCGCCTCTTCAACCTCAGGAGGCTGAAGAAATTCGGCTTGTCACCAAAAGCACTCACAAACTTCTACAGATGCACAATCGAGAGCATCGCTGTCGGGCTGTATCACCGCCTGGTACGGCAACTGCTCCGCCCACACCGTAAGGCTCTCCAGAGGGTAAGTGAGGTCCTGCGACAACCGCATCACCGGGGGCAAACTACCTGCCCTGCAGACACCTACACCACCCGATGTCACCGGGAGGCATAAAGATCATCAAGGACAACAACCACCCCGCGCCACTGCTTGTTCACCCCGCTAATCATCGCAGAAAGGCGAGGTCAGTACAGGTGCATCAAAGCAGGGGCCGAGAGACTGAAAAAACAGCTTCTATCTCAAGGCCATCAGGACTGTTAAACCAGCCACATAACATTTAGTGGCCGCTGCAACATACTGACTCTCAGCCACTTTAATAATGGGGAATTGATGGAAATTATGTAAAAATGTATCACTAGCCACTTTAAACAATGCCACTTAATTATACATGTTTCACATACCCTAACATTACTCATCTCAATATGTATAGTGTATATACTGTACTCTATATCATCTACTGCATCTTGCCATCTTTATGTAATACATGTATCACTAGCCACTTTAAACTATGCCACTTTATGTTTACATACCCTACATTACTCATCTCATATGTATAGACTGTACACTATAACCATCTACTGCATCTTGCCTATGCCGTTCTGTACCATCACTTCATTCATATATCTTTATGTACATATCTTTATCCCTTTACCTTGTGTGTGTATAAGGTAGTAGTTGTGGAATTGTTTAGGTTAGATTACTTGTTGGTTATTACTGCATTGTCGGAACTAGAAGCACAAGCATTTCGCTACACTCGGCATTACCATCTGCTAACCATGTGTATGTGACAAATAAAATTTGATTTGATTTGATTGACAGTTCTGGAAGCTGAAAATGTCCCAGTTCTTCCATGGCCTGCATACACACCAGACATGTCAGCCCCATTGAGCATGTTAGGGATGATCTGGATCGACGTGTACGACATGTGTGTTCCAGTTCCCGCCAATATCCAGAAACGTTGCACAGCCATTGAAGAGGAGTGGGACAATATTCCACAGGCCACAATCAACAGCCTGATCAGCTTTATGTAAAAAAGATGTCATGCTGCATGAGGAAAATGGTGGTCACACCAGATACTGACTGGTTTTCTGATCCACACCGCTACTATTAAAGGTATCTGTGATGAACATATGCATTTCTCTACTCCCAGTCATGTGAAATCCATAGATTAGGGCCTAATGAATTGATTTCCTTATATGAACTGTAACTCAGTAAACCTTAGAAATTGTTGCATGTTGTGTTTATATTTTTGTTCAGCATAATTTGTAACATATCACATGAAATGGATGATGGACATCCACAAATTACTACATGCCATATGAAACGTATGAAAATGCATAGCCATTTCAAGACAACTCTGATCGTCCTATAAAGTATTTTTCTCAAAGTTGCCCAGATGTCACATGTCCTACTTATATCAGAACACTCATAACAATTTAAGCATTAAGAAACTTCTATTCGATCCAATAAAACTCATGTAGCAAATAAGCCATGCATTGTTTTGTTGACCAAATTCAGCACTCATTGACCTCCATACAAAACTCCTTGCTTGTTGGGCGCAACAACAACAAAAAAGTCACCGGTTGGAGGGAGACAGATTTTGCGCAGAGCTGGGCCTGTCTCTTCCTCTGCATCTCTGAACACGTGTATAAACGGAGGAAAGACGCCACAAACGTGTTGTCACTGTAAAATAGCCTACTGTTGGCGGCAACTGTTAAAACCGGTTAAAACAGCGTAGCCTACAGTAATTGTTGCGTTTGTGAAATTATTTTGATGTGATATGAAAGTGGAGGGATTTCTGTTTCCAGAACCGTACCGCATTTGAGAATGGATTCACGTTTAGATCAGGGGTGAAAATCTGATATCAACTTTGGAGGGGACAATTACATGACATTTTCTCAAGAGCAATTCCTGAGGGGGACACCAAAAGTAGTGCTGTAACACATAGCCTACGTTGTAATATGTTAAATGTATATTGAGGAACCATAATCACTACTACTGGATAATTGATAGGTATCGCAGTTAACTGAAGGGTTGTCCCAACTTGTTCAAATGTTTCAATTATTATAATACTACTACTGGATAATAGTTATAGCAGTGTTCCTTATCAGTCCAGCATGTATTTGTACTTACAACCAGCAATACGAAGAAAGGCCAGTAGGTGGCAATGGTACTATACACTGTATGGGTGTAGTTTTCATAAATACAATGAACATGTTGTGATCTCATCTAAAATAATCTCATTGAGAACCATCAAAAAATTGGCCTTTTTATTTTACTTTTTCTGATATTTATATAGTCATTAAATATGTCTACTACAATAGCTTTACAAAA
>NW_019957642.1:0-5600 GCF_002910315.2 Salvelinus sp. IW2-2015 | reverse complement strand
GAGAAAACAAGCTCTATTTCTCGCCATGTAGAGGCTTCTCGAACATTTTTAATTGAAGACATTCATCCGATGAAAACAAGAAAAGCTCTCCAAGTCCTTCCACAGGAGAATAACTGAGGATGGACTTGGAGAATGTGAAAACCGTTAAAGGGCATATTTAACTTAAGTGTACTGACCATCCACACCGCAATCTCCCCCCTCTCTCCCCCGATGTTTTGTCAAGAAGGTTGGATCACATGCATCTCTCAACTCATAGGCCCCCTATAAAGGATTAAGTCAAATGCTTTTGAGTTTTCCACTGCATCAAGTAAACATGTTGTGGTCTAGAACAGTAAATCAGAAAGTCAACCTTCGTTGAGGAATCTTTATTCTAATTTGGGGTTTGTATGAAGATTTTTTTAGGAACTGGCATTTTTATCATATTTGGAACTCTTTTCTAATCTGTAATAATTGTGTCGAGGCAGTACTGTTTGTTGGGGGGGGGGGGATTTTTGGAGTTGTCATTGGTGCTTTTAGTTAATCTCTTAAAGATCGATTTAAGAGCGTGGGGGGTTTAGGTTTGAAGAGGGTTTGGGGTAAATTTCATTTCACTTTTGGAAGTGAACTGAAATTCCCATTTTCATTGGAATTTTAGTTTACTTCCTAAATTGAAATGGAAATAACCGAAACCCTGGTTTGAAGTGCCAACAACTTTTTCGGAGGTGGACTGAGTTGAGAGATGAGGTGACCGAAGTCTGTCTGTCAGTCCTATTCACTGACCTGTTTGCATTTCAAACCATGCACTCCAGTTTATATTCTTACATGCATCGTCCACCATTTTGTATTTCATGTTGTATAATATGGCTGTCAATAAACAAAGAGATTTTAGAGATTTTTATAGCATTAGTACTTTTGTTTTTGACCATCTTAACCAGCAACTAAGCCTACCTGTAGATTCAATAGATATTCTCTGTCTTTTGTCATAGTGGACTCTACATTTAGGTCAAATTGCCCTTTATATTAAAAGTGCTGCATATTGTGTGCATATTGATTTAAAACCGGGTGGGGAATGTTGACTCTTTGAAGAGTTTTCTTCTTTTTTTTTTTAGAACCAACCAGTTCTACACCTCTTAATAACTTCATCACAATATCTGTTGTTATTTATTCAAATCGCTGAAAATATTTCATTTTTTTTAGTAAATGTAAGGGGAAACATAACTGGGGAAAAATACTATATGTTTTTAACAGATTGTGGCAACTCTTATGAGATCCTTTTTTGTACTTGATAGGACATTTCATCCTAGATAATAAAGTCATGTTTTTGACATCAATTGTCCAATGTGCTGTCATCTTTGTTTTTACGTGCTTATGTTGTTATTAATTTGTGTTTAAGGGCCAGGAGTTTTGTCCGGAATGTGTAATATAATGAATATTAAGTAGTTTGTACCTTTTTCATTCCTTTCCACAGGGGAGTTGGATTAAGTTGCCTCAGACACTGATCTAGAGGCAGCTTCCCTGCATGTAATGTTTCAGGTATTTTGGTATTTAGTAGGATCCCCATTAGCCGCTGTGAAAACAGCAGCTACTCTTCCTGGGTTCCACAAAAGATAAGACATTCGGGGAGGATTAGCTGATCCTAGATSTGTGCCTAGAGGCAACTTCTACCCAGACGAGAGCAGGGGATGATGCCTCTGAAGGCAGCACTTATGCCCCCCACACACACACATTGTATTTCCACTATACAAAGTCACCTCTGTCATTAAAGAAAAACTCCACCCCAAAACATTTGTTTTTGGGGGGGGGGGGGTATTTGTTTCATTCGTTCATTGTTGATATAGTCCTGTATGATGCATTTTTCATCATATGTTGCAAAATGCATCATATGGGCCAGATTTCTGTATTTTCAAAGTTACATAGCTTGAAAACTTGACTGCTGCCATGCAAAACATTTTGGGACTATATCAACAATGGATTAATGAAAGAAATACCAAAAGATAGTTTGGRTGTAGTTTTCCTTTAACCTTCCCCTCTCAACAAAGACACACACACCCCTCCCACTCTCCCTTCTTCACACTCCCCCTCCACTCCAAACCCCTAACTGAATCCAGAGCTTTGCRTGGACACCAAATGGACTACAGATGACCACAAGTCCCATCAATTCCTCTCTCTGTGGCTTGGGGGCTGGAACTCTCTCGCTCTCTCTGTCACACAGGAAGGAACTAGGATAAATTCCCACCTCGTCCTCCACCCCAACCCCTTATCCCTATTCCTCTCCATAAGGAATGTTGTCCCGCTGTGATGGTAGCCGAGATGCGAGCGAGCTCCCGTTTCCTGCCCGCCTGCATCTGTTCCCTACAGCTATGTTCCCAGATGGACTTCAAAGCATGGGAACGGCTCGGTTCAAAAATCATTCCCTAGGCCAGACGGACCCCTATTACACCCCAATTATGACCCTGTTTTTGGGCACTTAATCACCAGGGGTTATCATCAGGATTGAAACAGTATTTTTTTTACTATACACTCCAGTTCAAATCTGTGTGCACCATAACAGGGATCCTATAATTCACTAGACAGGCTGATGTCATAGACCCTCATAATTCCAGAATGTGTTCATTATGGCAGCCATCTTGGTCAGGAATGAATCCAAAAGTGATTATATATGTAATTCTGTGGTGCCATTCAAGAATGTGTGTTTGCAAGGCTTCGGCTGAGTGTTAGCCCCACCGATACCACATGAATAGACCCACAGACCACACCGACACCCAATGAGTAAATAACAAATACATCTTTATTAGTTCCATGTAGTATGAGATGAGATATGTGCACACAGTGCAAACCTTTGGCTTTTCTCTCATTTTAAGTATGAGGATAGTCAAAGATGACAGGCCAGACCAAGGGTCTGTGGCCTGGATGTCTATCTTATCATCCATTCAAAGTTTTCCCTCAGGAATGGAGAGAGCCCGGGGTCTGTCTCTTTCTCCCAGGGTCTCTCACTTTCTCCCCAGGGTCTCTCACTGTCTCTCCCAGGGTCTCTCTATGTATGTACATACAGTGCCTTCAGGAAATATTCACATCCCTTGACTTTTTCCACATTTTTTTTGTGTTACAGCCTGAATTTAAAATGGATTATATTGAGATTTTGTGTCACCGATTTACACACAGTACTCCAGAATATAAAAGTGGAATTTTGTTTGTAGAACACTTTTTTAATTATCAAAAAATGAAAAGCTGAAATGTCTTGAGTCAATGAGTATTCAACCCCTTAGTTATGGCAAGCCTAAATAAGTTCAGGAGTAAAAATGTGCTTAACAAATCACATAATAAGTTGCATGGACTCATTCAGTGTTCAATAATAGTGGTTAACATGATTTTTGAATGACTACCTCATCTCTGYACCYCACACATAAAATTATCTGTAAGGTCYCCCARTCGAGTAGTTAATTTCAAGCACAGATTCAACCACAAAGACCAKGGAGGTTTTTCAGTGTCTCTCAAAGAAGGCCACCGATTGGTAGATGGATAAAATAATAATATCCCTTTGMGCATGGGGAAGTTATTCWTWAGGTTTTGGATGGTGTATCAATACACCCAGTCACTACAGAGATTCAGGYGTCCTTCCTAACTCAGTTGCAAGAGAGGAAGAACACTTCAAGGATTTCACCATGAGGCCATTGCTGATTTAAACTTTTTGTCCTGAATACAAAGCGTTATGTTTGGGGTAAATCCAACACATCACTGAGTACCAGTCTTCATATTTTCAAGCATGGTGGTGGTTGCATCATGTTATGGGTATGTTTGTCATTGGCAAGGACTCAGGAGTTTTTTTAATGATAAAAAGAAATGGAGTACAGCTAAGCACAGGCAAAATCCTAGAGGAAAAACTGGTTCAGTCTGCTTTCCAACAGACACTGGGARACAAATTCACCTTTCAGCAGGACAATAACCTAACACACAAGGCCAAATCTACACTGGAGTTGCTTACCAAGACGACATTGAATGTTCCTAAGTGACCTAGTTACAGTTTTGACTTAAATTGGCTTGAAAATTATGGCAAGACTTGAAAATGGCTTTCTAGCAATGACCAACAACCAACTTGACAGAATTGAAGAATTTTACAAAGAATAATGGCCAAATATTGTACAATCTAGGTGTGCAAAGCTCTTAGAGACTTACCTACAAAGACTCTGTAATATCTTCCAAAGGTGTTTATAGCATGTATTGTCTATGGGGAGGTGAATACTTACCTAATCAAGATTAGTATTTTATTTTTGATACATTTGTAATAAATGTTCAAATTTTTCTTCCACCTTCACATTAGAGTATCTTGTGTATTTAGTTGACCAAAAATTACAATTTAATCCATTTTAATCCCACTTTGTAACACAACAAAGTGTGGAAAAAGTCAAGGGGTGTGAATACTTTCTGAAGGCGCTATAACCTTTTCCTTCTTTATTTTTCACCTTCCCTCCTCCATCTCTCCTCCCTCTCTCCTTCCCTTTGCCACTCTCAAATGCCTCCTTTGAGCTTTTGCCCCATCGGATGTGTGTGCATGTTTGCGTTTGTGTGTGTGCATGAACAAATAAGGGCCAGAGGTGGCATTCGCTTTCACCCCACCATCTCCAAAGAGAACCGGCAAGGAGAGCCRCMCTTTTCTGACGCYATGTGTCCAGGTGCGCTGGGGATCAGATTCCCGCGATTAGATTTACAAAAACACTCACTAATACCACCAGGTTCCCTTATGAAGTCTGTTTTCTCCATTGGATATTTCAAACTATACACATCTTTAATATTATAAAAATAGGTTTATTTTAGTCTCTTTTCAACTTTTCCCTCCTCTCGGGTTTGTTGTTGATGCTTTTCCAGTCTTTCATCCTACCCCCCCCCTCTTCTTTTTCACATACAGTAAAAGTGCATTTCCTGCAATCAAATGACAGGCACAAAACAGTATGAAAATGTGACAGCTTTTCTTACAGGCATAAATAGGAGTTTGCTGATATTGTATATTTAGTCAATAGGAAGTTCTTTAAAGTTTCCTACCAAGTTCCAAAGGCGAAATGTGATTGGACTCTTGCCATTGGAGAAGCACCAGTGTGCTACTAGATCTGAACAGATTGTCTTTCCCATGGATGATTAGGATAACTTGGAACAAGCCAACTGGAGATGTGCGGGTGTGTTCGCGTGAATAGTGGGGCTGGAGTTGGCAGTCTTCCTACCTCAGGGCAAATATGGGCTTCATTCACATGCTCAGACACCATCTTCAAGCGTTGACACGGTACAACCAAAACATTCTGATGAAAAGTTGTTTTACAACAGATTAGCCAAAGAAAATGTCCTCTACCTGAATTATTCCACTGAACCAGAACTCTGGCTTCACTGGCAGAATTTTTCTATCGTAAATTAAACCAATTTGAGAGAGGCACTGATCTGACCGATTCAAGTACCAGACATGAATAAATTATCATTTTAAGTACTATGACATCTTAATAAATGACTAGAGTAGAGATATACTAGAGAACTCGTCTTTTGTCTTTGTTAAGTGTGCCCTCTATCCAACTCTATGCTCATTCACAATAATAAGCGTTGTCCGTGTTTGACCCAGGTATGCCGTCATTGTAAATAAT
>NW_019957641.1:150115-196007 GCF_002910315.2 Salvelinus sp. IW2-2015 | reverse complement strand
AGAACGCATCACCGGGGGCAAACTACCTGCCTCCAGGACACACTACACCACCGATGTAGAGAGCCATAAAGATCATAAAGGACAACAACACCACCCAAGCCACTGCCTGTTAACCCCGCTATCATCCAGAAGGGAGGTCAGTACAGGTGCATCAAAGCAGGGACCGAGAGATGAAAAACAGCTTCTATTCAAGGCATCACAGACTGTTAAACAGCCACCATAACATTTAGCGGCGGCTGCCAAACATACTGACTCAATCCAGCCACTTTAAAAATGGGAATTGATGGAAATTATGTAAAAATGTACCACTAGCCACTTTAAACAATTGCACTTAATATAGATGTTTCATACCTACATTACGCCATCTCATATGTATGGATAGGTATCTTTTAATATCATCTACTGCATCTTGCCATCTTTATGTAATACATGTAAACTAGCCACTTTAAACTATGCCACTTTATGTTTAATACCCTACAGTACTCATCTCATATGTATATACCGTACTCTATACCATCTACTGCATCTTGATGCCGTTCTGTACCACACTCATTCATATACTTTATGTCACATACTCTTTATCCTTGTACCTTGTGTGGATGTGTATAAGGTAGGAGTATGTGGAATTGTTAGGTTAGATTACTTGTTGGTTATTACTGCATTGTCGGAACTAGAAGCACAAGCATTTCGCTACACTCGCATTAACATCTGCTAACCATGTGTATGTGACTAATAAAATTTGATTTGATTTGATATCTTCAACCATTAACTTACCATCCTGAGACAATGCTGAGTATAGCCCAYGAACATCTCCCCCACAACCCAAACAACACAAGGGTGTCACCCACCTTGTACCACTGTGCCATGGAGAAATGAAGAGGAAAACCCACCGTCTTAGATGCCCTTGTCGTTTTATCAGCAACAAATGCTTTTGCTCCCATTTGTTGTTGTAAATAGCAACTCGCAAAGCCTCATCTTTTTACACTTGAGGTAAAAGCTATCCAGAGCGACTTAACATATGTTGTCTGAAGATGCGGTGAAAGCATTTCAACTGACTTGTTGACTCTCTCCCCCAGAATGTGGACATCCTGAAGGATGCGGAGACGGTGCGTCAGCTGGGCAGCATCCTGAAGACCAACGTGCGGGCCTGCAAGGCCGTGGGACACCCCTTCGTGGTGCAGCTGGGACGCATCTACCTGGACATGCTCAATGTCTACAAGTGTCTGAGTGAGAACATCTCCTCTGCCATCCAGACCAACGGTGAGACGTGTGGGCCTAGTCGTCTGTCTCTGGTCTATCTGATCTGTGTGCCCGAGGTGCTTATTTGTTTGGTGTGTGTGGGTCTGTCACTCTTGTATGCCTGAGGCACTTGCTTGTCAAAGTGTGTGTGTGCTTAACTGTCTGCGGCATCAGTCACAGAACTATAAGCCCAGTCAAACGGTGCGTTTAAGACAACTGGGAACTCTGGAAAAATACGATGTCAAATCATGCCGTCAGTGATATTCGAGTCGGAAAGTCGGGGCTGGGTGACCATTCACACCGATTTTTCTCAGTTGGAGCTCTCTTTTTTCTTTTTTCAGATTTCCCAGTTATCTTGAACGCACTGAAGTTCTCAGTTTTGAATGCGGCATAATAACGTTTCTTTAGCGTCACTGAGCTCTCCAATTCTACCTCCATGCTAACACACTAAACCCTATGCTAGCTAACTAAYGCTCTATTGTCCTGCTAGGAGAGATGGTGACCAAGCAGCCCCTGATCCGGAGCATGAGGACGGTGAAGAGAGAAACGCTCAAGCTGATCTCAGGTTGGGTCAGCCGCTCCAACGACCCACAAATGGCGAGTTTGTCCTGTCTTAATTAAATCTAGAGTCACAGCCTGTAGGGAATGCTGTAGACCAGTGGTTATCTATAGATCCTCTTARAAGGCTGTAATTGTAGATAAGAATTTGTTCTTAACTGACTTGCCTTGTTAAATAAACAGAAAATCTTAATCTAATGGTGGGATCAGAGCGGGCGTCTCTCAGACCATAGATGGCCTGTCTAAACCACACCATAGAGAAACGGGAGGCAGAAAGACAACCAGAAAGATCCAACTCGCTGTCTGGACTAGCTTGCACTCCACACAGCCCTAACCTTATCCAGAGGCATCATGCCCATGGAAACAATTTCATCCACTTACAGGTTGAAAAGGCAGAGAATAGCTCACATCACAGACAAAGATATAGCATTTGCCTGTTAGTTCCTCTAAAATAACTATGGTGCCAATGAATTGAGCCACCACTATCCCCCAGTAGAGCCCCAAGCCCTCAGTTATCTGACAGTTTGCTTTGTTAGATTGAATGTCCCTTTATTAACTGGTCACGTTCTACCACGTTCCATGGTTCTTCAGGTGGGGGAGAACTTTGTCCCGCCCCTGCTGGAGGCCGTACTCATCGACTACCAGCGCAAYGTCCCCGCCGCCAGAGAGCCTGAGGTGCTCAGCACCATGGCGACCATCGTCAATAAGCTGGGAGGACACATCACCGGGGAGATCCCGAAGATCTTCGACGCAGTCTTCGAGTGCACTTTGAACATGATCAATAAAGTATGTTTCATAGATGTTTCCTCTACTATACTATTATAGCACTATACTAAAAATGCTGTAATCTATTAATTAGTTCATATTCTTAGCTGGCCTGAGTGGCCCTTATAGACTGCACATGATGTCAAAGGAACATTAACAGAAAGACATTTGTTACGTGTGCAGCCTTGTCAAATTCGGTGCTTCCTCCACAATGGACCGCACTGGCTAAAATGGCTGCCACAGTGAACCTGTAGTTCATGGGCCCCACATCCCTTTTGTGTGGGTGTTGGGGATAAATTTGTACTACAGACAATTGGTCAAGTCTTTACAATGCATGGTTGTGCAGGATTGTTGAACACAGGATACTTTTTGTAATTGTATATGTGAACAAAGACTGTATATGACTGAGATAATCCAAGCAGTCTTTATTCCTTATAGAAAGTAATTCCACTGACATTGTCCAACTTTAATTGTCCCCTTTATATTCCTCTCCAGGACTTTGAGGAGTACCCAGAGCATAGGACCCATTTCTTCTACCTCCTCCAAGCGGTGAACTCGCAGTGCTTCCCGGCMTTCCTTTCCATTCCCCCGGCCCAGTTCAAACTGGTTCTGGACTCCATTATCTGGGCTTTCAAACACACCATGAGGAATGTTGCAGACACTGGTAGGACCCTACATATGCTTTGGCCTTACCTACCTGTTCATACATACTATGACTTTCACGAGATTGGATCTGTGTTGATGAATGAGGTTGTCAAACTCCTCTGAGGTGAAATGCAGTTCACTTAACTCTATATTTCAAATATTATGGGCGTTTCAGRCACAGGTGAACTCTAATGCTGGACTAAGGCTKTTTTTTCTCCAATGGAGAACAGCTTTTTAGTCCAGGACTAGGCTTAATCTGAGTCTGAGAAAATAGTTGTTTCGGTACATTGTGGAATATGCCCTGCTTATTATTGTCATCAAGCCACTCATCCCACATCCTCTCTTTCTCCGTCTGTCTCGTTATGTCCCCCAGGTCTGCAGATTCTTTACACCCTGCTGCAGAAYGTGGCCCAGGAGGAGGCTGCCGCACAGAGCTTCTACCAGACCTATTTCTGTGACATCCTCCAGCACATCTTCTCTGTCGTCACAGATACCTCGCACACAGCAGGTGAGGGGGTGGTGGGATCGTTGGCTGACGTTTAAATATCACCGGAAACATCTATGGTACTGTAAAAAGTGTTGGGTACGGGCGAGGAATCCAAGTCCTTGTTTTACACTAGATGGGTAGATGGTTTGATTCCTGATGGGGATATTTAACTTTGATGTCACATCGCAGCAGAGTCAAACACAGACATGGCAGATGGACACGACAATGTGCTTAAGTGCCATTGGTGAGTGCCAGACAAGCGTGGGTATAATTGATGTTATGCTTGACTTTCTGCAGGGCTAACCATGCACGCGTCCATCCTGGCGTACATGTTCAACCTGGTGGAGGAGGGTAAAATCAGCGCCTCCCTCAACCCAGCCAGCCAGAACAACCAGGGCTACGTTCAGGAATACGTGGCCAACCTGCTCAAGACAGCCTTCCCCCATCTACAAGAGTAAGTGTGTCTGGCCCAAATGGCTGCCACAGTGAATCTGTAGTTCATGKGCCTCATCTCTTTTACATTGGTGTTGGGGATACATTTGTACTACAGACAATAACTAGTTGATCTAAAGTGATCTACTTACTGTAGGTAGGTGATTGTGTTGTGATCCTGACTCTCCTCTCCATTCCAGTGCCCAGGTGAAGGTGTTTGTAACAGGTCTGTTCAGCTTGAACCAGGACATCCCCGCTTTCAAGGAGCACCTGAGGGACTTCCTGGTGCAGATCAAGGTGAGTCACTCTGGTTTTGTAGCCACACACACACATGGRTGCAAACGCTTAGTAACTCTCTGGCCCTCGCGTGTCTATCAGTCTGAGGTGTCAAACCACTGGAGCATGGTAGATGGACATGATATTTGTCCTCACACTCAACTTCCTCTTTACTCCCTGTCCAGGAGTTTGCTGGCGAGGACACCACAGACCTGTTCCTGGAGGAGCGGGAGACGTCGCTGCGGCAGGCCCAGGAGGAGAAACACAAGCTGCAGATGTCCGTCCCCGGCATCCTCAACCCCCATGAGCTCCCCGAGGAGATGTGCGACTGAGCGCTGCCACATAGGAACGAACACCACAGTAAACATGTACAGTTTTTGGAAAAAAGAAAGCCAAGAGAAGCTGGGAGCTCCTCTTGTCAAGTGTGTGTGTGTGTGTGTGTGTGTGTGTGTGTGTGAGATTGAGAGGTGCTTTGTCGACCAAATCAATGCCAATATGTAAATGAGAATTGCGCCTATGATTCGGGCACTCACATTTTTTTGCATACGGACGCATTTTATACAGAGTCATTTGTGTAATAATACGGTATTGCTTTTCCCTCTTAATTCATGCTTTATATGTTTGGTCATCCTCTGTTTAGCCGTGCATGAAG
This sequence comes from Salvelinus sp. IW2-2015, assembly GCF_002910315.2. Lineage (NCBI taxonomy): Eukaryota > Metazoa > Chordata > Actinopteri > Salmoniformes > Salmonidae > Salvelinus > Salvelinus sp. IW2-2015. The sequence continues at coordinate 190,953 of NW_019957641.1, read as the reverse complement.
TTGAAATAATTATTTTTAACCCTCTTTCTTTCCCTACACCCCCCCACCAACACCCCTTCTATTTGTTTATATGTAAGATATGTTAAAAGCACACGTAAAAAGGTTACTTTAAAAAGCGCTGTAGTGTCAGGAAGTGCTCCAATAGAAAGAACTGTGTGTTTTTTGGAGGAGCCTGCAGATGAATGTGACGGTAAATTACGCTGCTTCCTTTGTTTCTGTTTTGGCAGCAGTTTTTATGTGGCGAGTCAGGTTTTGTTTGCACCAAAAACTGACTGCTCTGACATTTGGACAAGAATGTTAGATCAGAGGAAGGTTATGTGCATATCATCCTGTTTGTAAAGCTGTCTTAGTACTATGGGAACATAAAGTTGGTTATTTTTACAAAACTGTGTATGTCCTATTCTGTGTGTGTTTCCTTCCATCATTGAAGGTTATTAAATCCAATATCTGAATTAGGATTTGAAACCATTAAACACTCACTGATACGTCTGCATTTTGAGAGGAAGGTTGAATGTTAAGGTCAAATTACTTAATTAAATACTTTGGAGTAAAAAATAATAAAAAAACGATGCCGTGGCATAGTACTACTTCTCTGACAAATTCCCCAAATTAATAAAATGTCTGCAAGGTGCGCTGTCTGCTGGTGCCAATGAGGGCCATCTATAAACATGACCGCAGTTCACCGGTCTATGGTCCGTGACGTGAAAGGGCACAAGCGGTGAGGGAGGAGCACCCTCTCAAATCGAACCGTAATCTGCGTCGCTCTATAATGTTGTCAACAAGGCAGCATTGTGACTCGTCCTGAAACAAACATATATTTTCCATCAAATATATGTTGGAAATTTCAAAAGAGTTCTCAATGGGAAAGCAGATCAAAAGCAATCACTTATGCATGTGAAAACAATCCTAGTCATTACTGAAGGGGCCACCTGGCACACGCCCTGGAGGCAGCCCGGTTCCAAAACGAATTAAATCACTTTTAACCCGGTGTATCCTTCCCTCATTGGGGTAACCCGGGCCAGATAATCGAATCCCCTCAGTGGCTACTGGCTGGTGCTCTCGACTGTCTGCTGCTTGTGAATGAAACGCCATTTGTAAACAGTTATTGCTGATGGTGTAACCGCGAGACTAGCGGAAAAAGTCGAACAAGGCGAAGGAGACAACGGAAAGTTACGAATTATGAACATGCTGTGCCCCCACCCCTTTTCAATATGGCTGCCGTATCTACACTCTCCAGTAACGCTCCGATTGGATATTGACTCGACTCTGTATCTTAATGCCTCTTATTTTTTGACTTTATCAACGATATTTAGTATCAAATTCAATCTGAATCTATTACTCTCCCTTATTTTATTTAATGCATTAGCAAACCTTCACCAACCACTACGTCGGGCCTTTTCCCCCAAAACAACCAGGTGCCAACAATTCGTATCCATCAACAATTTCCAATGGTTTGACTACACTTTTCCTTTGTTATTTCTTAATGAACAATGTGTGAAAACTGCGCCGAGCTGGTGGAGGTTTTAAATGAAAGTAAGTGAACATTTTTTATTAAATGTTTTGGTGCCGTAGTGGTCCCCTAATGCTAGCTAGCTAGCGTTAGCTAAGTCAGGCTACCTGATGGAAGCTGGACAGCTAGCAATCGTACCCGGTTCTCCACTAGCCAGACAGCTGCCAATGTAAGGCCTTGTCTTGAATTAATGATCTGAATGTAAATGGAACCTTGTCTGCAACTTTGAGGCCTGTCTCTGTCAAATCGCTGCAGGATGAAGGGGATGCCTGAGCAGATTTAACTGGCTTGCTAGCTAGACGAGATTCTGAACATAATTTAACTTAGTTAGCTAACTAATTAGATTGGGTTGATGCCATTGTATCTTAACTTGGTTAGCTAGCTAACTTAACAGTTTGGTTAACTGCCTGTATAAATGTGGTTTGACATGCATTTGGCCATAACAAATGTTTGCTACACATTGCATGTGCCTTTTTTTTGTCCGAGACTAGAGAGGTGACTGTGGAAGTGGTTATGTTGTGCAGGCGTGTTCGCTCTTTCTAGCTAGCCTGTCTGGTTATGTTTGTCAGTTTCACGTTGACTAACGAGTTGTAACTAACGTTAACTCATTGACTAGTCAGCTAGCTGTGGTCAACTGGCATCAAAACGGACTGATTAGTTTTCATGTTTGAGTTGCCACAGGCGCTGTAATATAATTTTGCCAGATTACAAGAAAATGTTTAGCATTGTCGGCTAACGTTAGCTGAGTAATATGGGGTCACTAGTTTCTTTACGTAAATACATTAAACAAGCAAGCTAGCTAGCAAGCTAGGCATGTAACATATGCCAACTATGACTCATTTTAGTTTTTGTTTGCTAGTTAACTATTATAAGCTTGTTCTAAATCAAAATAAAATGTGCCTACGAATGCCATTGGATGTATTTCCTAGTTAAGATTGAAATGGACAGTAACGTTAGAAAAGATTATTTGCTAGCTACGAGGTAACGTTAGCTAACTAGGCCATATTGCTTTCATAACGGGATATGGGAGCGAATAAACAAAGGCCCATTTTTTGGTTGTTTTTTTAGGGCTACGTCTCTTGTTTCCGCCATTGCATTTATAGCTAGTTATACKTCTATGAAATTGCAAGGATTTGTATATGTGGTGTGTGCTTGTTTTACCTAGTTAGCGAACTGAATATGGGAATGCATTGGCGATGGTAGCAAGAAGACACTGCTGACAGTCTGCCTTATGGCCTGGTGTACTGTGCTTCATGCCATATGAGTTGTTTGCCATCAATAATATGGGATTTTGCATTTTAATCTTAAAACTAGTAACCAAGCATATTTTTGTCTTACACCTATTGTCAGTCTGATATTAGTGACTAAACGTTTGATTTGGTGACTTGGACAAGAGGGGAGTAATCGTTTTTTAAAATTGTCTCCATGTTTTGGGAGTATATCCAAACCCATATGGTAAAGCAGTTGTGGGTTGATTATTGCAAGACCCCTTTGAAAGGGGGATCRTGATGGTGCAGCTCAAAGGGTCTTTCATCCTGTCAATACACATTTAAAATAAACTAGATTAATGGAATATTACAACTTATCCCCTCCGCAAATCTGTTATTCAAATGAGCAATGAGTATGACACTAGGTGCTCAGATTAATTTGGTGGTTTGTAGRCAAATTACAGAAAGAGAAATGTAGCCTTACTTAAATGTTGGCCATGTTGATCAGTGGACACACATTCCCTTGTGTATTATGAAAGTGTGTGGAGGAGAAGGCCTATGCCACTAGTGTTCTAAAACGGCCTCCCTTTGTGTTTGAGCAAAACACCCTCTCTCTGGCCCACATGTATGTCTATGAACAATGGTTTTGAAATGGCTAGTAGGCTACACAGTAGTATGTTTTCACAGTAGAGCTGCTGTTTTACATGTGACGGGGGTCTTCCCTCTGTTGAGTAAAACAGAGTACACCTCTGTGTGAGTGTTTGTCGGCACCAGGCTGCCGCCAGTAGAGGTGTGAGAGTCTTGTCAGGGTGTGAGACTGGCAGCCCCATGTGTGTGAGACTGGCAGCCCCATGTGTGTGAGACTGGCAGTCCCATGTGTGCGTTCACTAGGTGACCCCTGATCCCAAATTTGCTGTAGTGGCATGCATGAAGCCGGGAATGTTTTGTGTGTGGCTGCATGCATGCAAGGGAAGTGAGGGATTTACTGAGGGACTTACTGAGGGAATGAAGGGTTTCAACCTGCTATTGAATATGCTGTGCAAGTAATCCTGCAGGGTGGCAGGTAGTCTAGCTGTTAAGAGTGTTGGGCCAGTAACCAAAAGGTCACTGGTTAGAATCCCGTGCCAGTTAGGTGAAAAATCTGTCGATGGCCCCTTGAAGAAGACACTGCTAATTGCTCCTTTAAGTCGTTCTGGATAAKAGCGTCTGCTAAATGACTAAAATGTAACATGTGACTGCCATTGTCAATCTCCACACACCCTGCTTTAAGATGCTGTCTGGCACTGTGGCCAGCAAGGCAGAGGTTGCTCTTGAGCATAGATCTCTGGGACCAGCTTACATGCCCACCCYTAGCCTAACACTAATCCATTGATGTAAAAAGCCAAACTGACCGTCGATCAGCACCTAAGCCAACTAACGTTACTTCCACCAACGCAGGCAGTTGAGCTCAGCAGAGCCCTGCTTGTAGGTGTCTATTTTCCTTCTCTWATGTTTTGTTACAAGCTCAACGCTTTGCTGTCAGAACAATGGCTGGGATATTCAGATTGTCTTATCTGGGGATGATCGCAATGATTTTGGTACAGGCCACCGAACACAATGTCATGGATTGTTTTATGAAGGGAGCTGGGAATTTTGGAGGAGTCTAGTCCAAGATAAAACAACATTTTAATAAAGTGGTTGAGAAGGGAATAAAGGCAGACACACACACAGTTAGGTCCGGGTTAAGACAAGGTGCCCTGGTGAACTTCAGAACCCTGTTATTTCTTCATCTCAAGAACAGACCCACTTACCTAGACACTAGTTCCGCTTTATGTGTTCTGTTTCTCTTGGTAGTGTTTTGGCACAACTCCAGTCTTGTTATTAAGCCCTATGCGTGATAAGAATGTCACATTGAGGCCTAGTGTCAGTCAGGTATGGAAACGTTGTCACAAAGTTTGCATGTAGGCTGCACCTTTTTTAAATGACACTTTTCCCTCAAACATAACGTGCAATATTCAATGTGTAKTTGATTTCATTAGCAATTTATCTTAAGTCCAACTTTTAGTTGGCAGTGAAGAAAAATAAGTATCAGAATCTCTTCAAGTATTCCAAAACAACCACAGGTGCTCTTGTCGGGAAATAGTACTAGAAAAACCCAACAAAAATTATAACCACAAATGGGTCCGAAGTGGCATAAAAAAGTCTAACGTAAAGCACTCGTGTGGGTTTCCAAGTTAAAAAGCCTTTAATATGTCGGCTAAGTCATTTTGCGTATCAGCTAACGCTTTCATCGGGGTGTCCTTTTGCTTTTCTTGTTAGTAGCCTTGGCATGTACGCCAATGTGAAGTGACAATATGGTCCGTTTTGTCTTTTGTTCTGAGAGCAGAAAATAGCCTGTTGGTACAACAACAACAGATCTGTGGTTGAGGGGTGGGTGCGGCTGAAAATGATGCATCACAAATGCAGCCTCCCTAGTGTCACAAATGTTTTTAATTTACATCAATGACTTTGTGAAAGACACAAGTGCTTTGGGGTTGCGGAATAATATAGGCAATGCTGCACTTTCCACAGAAAACTTTGAGCTGAACTTTTGACACGGCAATAACCTTCCATTGGACATGCCTTGCCCCACACGTTGCTGACATTTTGTTTTGAGACTGTCTGTGTGTATGCTTGTGTGTCACCAATAGAGATGTGCATGGTTATACGAATATCCTAAAGGATGTTAGTATTTGAATACTTGTGCGAATACATTTTTGCATCAAGAAAATGTATAGGCCTATTTTAACACAAAGGCATTTTCAAAATTAAAATATCCATGTGACATTATTAGATACAAGGTCCGTGACAGTTAAAATGATTAATTTAATAAAATCAACTGTTTAAGTATTTATKACTTGCCCTGTTAAAAAAGTCCGGTAGCTGTCTGGTAGCCTTCACGTGTCGCTTGTTGTTTTATGTTGGCCAATCAAAGAGGCTCAATGTGTAGTGAGCGTTCACTACACATTGAGACGGAATTAAATTACGGAATTAATAATTAGCWAAATGATTTRGCTACARCGAGCAACCAATAGGTAGGCTTTAGTTTTATTGAATGGGGTTGGGGAGAGGGTGCTAAATGTGGCCTCAATTAGCCAAGCTACCTATAGTTTTTGTAGGCTACTCCAGTCAAGACRGGCACTACTATTACATGGGATGATAAATAACATTGGCTGCTACAAGTTAGCTAGTCTAGGCTGTAGCCAGGCAGCGTCTCTCTCTCTGGCCGTGTCTAGACTTGACAGTTCATGCAGATTTAGTATTCTGATATAGAGTTCTGATTTATGGAATTCCAAACATGTCATGCGTCTGCACCTACATTTAAATGTGTCTGGTGTCCACAGTGTGTCCGGATTCCCTTTTCCAGCGCTATATTCAAATGCCAGTATGCATTCTAAAAACAGTGGACTAGGCAAAATATGATAACACAGCAACAAYTGATTGCAGTAGCGAACTAGTGTTGCAAACTAGCCAGCTAACCTCTGTAGCTAGTCAAGAGCAAGCAATGCTAAATGGATTACAAACGGGTTAGCATAACTCCAGCCAAACAAAAACATTATTATTTCATCGTTTTGATGTCTTCACTATTATTCTACAATGTAGAATATAGTAAAAATAAAGAAAAACCCTTGAATGAGTAGGTGTTCTAAAACTTTTGACCAGTAGTGTAGTTCCTCCAACAATACAATGAAAAGGTGCCTCTCGGTCCCAAAACACACGCTTTCTGGAGACTTGTGGGAGGAGTGCTTGCTGATAACATCGCCCAATGTTTGCGATTTCGGTAGCCTGTTTACATCCAGACTTAAGAGAAATCGGCACACAATGCGTCCCTGACCATCTCCTGAAGTGGTCAGCCCAATCTGAACACAGTAACACCGCAAAGTGACTTTTCAATGCGATCTTCGTGTTCTGATAGCAGTAGTCGCATGTAAGTGTCAAGTGTAGACACTACCTCGGCCTGCCTGCTCGCTCCCATCTCACCGGCATTTTGTCGTGCAACAGTGCTCAGGTTAATAACATTAGTTTATTTCTAATATCCGGATACCGACAAAAATGTCTGATACTATTCAAATAGTGAAATGTATTTCTACCCCCATTCCTAGCCACCAACACATAATACAGTAGCTGACTTTAGCCTGTAGTACAAGCCAATGCTGCTTGGGAAGGCACGTTGGTGTGGAGTACCTGTTAGTTGTCGGCAATGGGGAGCCTTGCCTGGCGCCGTGCTAATGTGGTGCTGAGGCACGTTTCTCACCAGAGGCTTGASACTTCCATGGGTCAGTCTCCCATCCAGACTAGAGAGACGATCATCTCTGTTCTCCTGTTGACCAAAGGACCGTTCGCATTGCGCCTCCGGAAATATATTTTGTTGTTGTTGTAGCAAAGTGTCTGACAACCACTTCCATCTTCAACGGTCTTGGATAATGCCTCAAATATTTGCATTGCAATTTCAGCTTCCAATGTGTGCTATTTTCTAGCGCGTGGCCACCATATAGGCTAGTAGCCTTTGAACAAGCAGTGTGGGTCAAGTGTCATGTCCTACACTTGCCTTTTCCATGTACATTGAACTGTACTCACCACCTTGTCTGCTCTCTCTCMCCCCCAGTATCGGATGCAGACAGCAATGAGGGCCTACAGCTGAAGAAGGAGCATGCTTTACGAGTCTTCAGCTACATCAGCTCATGGACCCAGAGGTCAGTCTCCCGCTCTCCTCTGTTCCCCGCATTCATTATTCTTCCACGGATTCGTCCCAAATGGAACCCTGTTCCCTATTTAGTGCACTTCTTTTGACTCCTATGTAGGGRAAAGTGTTTCATTTGGAACGTAGRCCATTAATATTTAAAAGGGGAGGATATCTGCTCCTGGATAACTCTCTGAAGTCATTATCAGCCATGAATTCATAATTTATTACTAGCGCTAAAGGCTAACCAATGTGTTTTAAGTGTAGCTTAGCATGCAGGCTAGGTAAGGTCACCAGAGGACAAGTAGGTCATAATAGGTTTTTCGTCTTGCTTAGTGGTGGTTTTATTGTTGTTTAACTAGATGTGTGTGTGCGTGCCTGCCTGCCTGCGCGGAGAAGAGCCTTGAGGAATTGTTGACCTTTCATAGTTGTTCTCCCACTTCKGTGAGATCAGGGGAAGAAGTGCTTGACTGATCAGGGAAAGTTGACTGGAGGCATTCCTCTAGTTTTGCATTCTTCTCTTTGTGTTTCTGATTAGTGGGATCCGTCGTTTGTGTGGGATCCTTCATGTGCGTTAATTGGTTGCTGTCTTATCAAAATACATTGGGGGGGAGATAATTTCTAAAATAGGATGGTCAGTAATATAGTCAGACAGGCATTTAACATTACGTTAATGTCAAAAGAAACAGAATTCATGAACAGAGCTCAATAGATCAAGGGCTGCATTCAATCAAATCCTCCAATGCATATTCTGMATTGTTGTTAATACAACTAAAGCCTACTTACATGTCTTATTCAGAATGTGAGTGAACTGAATCTTTTCTGTTGCAGATACCTAAAACTAGGCTCCTCTTGCTATTTTATTTGAATATGGGGAGAAAAGTATGTTTCTTTGCCTTATTCGCTTCAATGCAAGTTTGATTGAATTGAGTCCATAGATGAGTCTCTCTAAAGATGGCTGGTTGTTGAGGCCAACACAAGCAGAAGCTGCAGTTCACTGCAGTGTGGACTGTGCATTGCCTTTTTATGGTTCCCAAACGTTTTGATTCCTTGACCATCCACATGGAATGAGTCAGCCTCGAACTGCGACCCCAGTAGGAGTTGACTGTGACTCACCGGTGGGTCTTCGTGATTCGCATTTCACTCAATCTCTCTCGCCACCCCTCCTTTCCCTCCACAGGCAATGTCTATGCTGCTTCAAGGAGTACAAGCACCTGGAGGTGTTCAACCAGCTGGTCTACGCCCTCATCAACCTGGTCATCGCTCAGGTCACCAGCCTGAGGGACCGCCTCTGCAGCGCCACCAGCCAACGGGGCGTCACTGACACAGGGGACGGGGCCACAGGTGGCGCGGAGGGGCCCGWGACAGAATGGGGAGGCGAGGGAGGGGGTGGAATAACTGGAGTTGGGCCACACCCCCAGCAACCGCCCTCCTCGCCTGTTGAGGACGAGCCGTTGAATGTGGAGAGGGACTCGGCGGAGGAGGATGCCGCCGGGGACGCCCCGGAGCAGAACCAGAATAACAACAACCAGAACCCAGTCCAGGGGACGAGCCAGGCCCAGCAGGAGGCCCCCAAGCCAGAGGAAAGTAGTAGTGGTATTGGCGCGTCTGAGGCTGGAGCTAGCAGCAGTACGGACAGCCAGGCCCAGGAGGACATGTTTGACTCGTGGAGCACCGAGGACCGGGAGAAGCTGCTGCTCTGCGCCGCCAAGATCTTCCAGATTCAGTTCCCACTGTACACGGCTTACAAACACAACACACACCCCACCATAGAGGTAATGGAATGACACACCCTGATACCACACAATACATACCCAAACCCCACTGTAGAGGTAAACGAATAACATGGTTCCCCCTACACAACACCCACCCCACCAAAGCATTAATGGTTTAATATGTACCGCCGACACAACACACATTGCACMATAGAGGTAAAAGCAAAACATGCGCCCATACACACAACTCTATTATGGAATCAGTATTTGTCTCCATGGGATACTTGACAATGACATTGGTGTCATCCTGTTCTAAAATGTTCTCCAACATTTCTCAGTATACAATATACTCGTCATACTTTCTTTTTGTTTCCTTTTTCCAGGACATCTCTGCTCATGAAAGCAATATCCTCGGCTCCTTCTGCGACATGAACGTAAGGACTCCTCCGCCCTCTTTGTTTTTTCTACTCCACTGTTTCGTCCAAAAACACAATACTCAATCTGCCTGATTGTCGCTTTGTGTCGGTTCCAACTCTTTACAGCAACATCTACGTCTCTCAAATGGCACCCTATTCCCTTTTTGGAGTGCACTACTTTTGACCCGGGCCCGTATGGCTCTGGTCAAAAGTACTGCACTATATAGGGAATAGGGTGCCATTTGGTACGCATCCTACGTCAAGTCCTTTGAAGTAAAGGCCCATGCCTTAATGTCTGGTCTGCCTGTTTGACCAATCGCCAATCTCCTCCTAGTCCCCTCTCCTCACTCCTGTGGTCATGTTACTCATCTCAGTGATTTATGACATCTGGGTCTATTTATATTTTATTGGGAAGCTGCATGAAAAGTGGCATGCCCAGAACCCAACAGCTATGTCCCATTTAGGGCTGGGAGAGTAGGGAGGCAGGACTCTGAACACTGTTCCCAGGTTGTTGTAATGGGTTTTCACTCGAGGAGGTTTGGTGTAGATTTGGTTAACAATAGGTCCTAGAATAGTTCTCCCTCAGGGGTCCAATTACAAATGTTTCCTTTAGGACCAGGGGAGACAGAGGGAGAAGGCTCTCTAAACACTGATCTCAGGTCCCTCTTGTGGCTTTTYAGGCCAACGTACACATGAGGTGTGAAATGTGTCTGCAGTATATTTTGCGGTTTTATTAAATTGAGGCTCATTTCCACCTCCAAGTACTGTCGATCTTTCCCCGGAGTACAATAATTTGTCTCAGGCTAATTTAATAACTTTCCAGCTCGTACCTCTCCACCATATTAAACATTTTTAATGGGCTTTTAAGGGATATTTTTAGTGGACAAAGTTCATAGTCTGCATCAGACCGGAGTTCAGATAGTATTCTGTGCTTAATTGACCTTGCCTAGTTGGAATAAAACCAATGGAATACTCAAATCAAATTGTATTTGTCACATGCGCCGAATACATCAGGTGTAGACTTTACAGTGAAGGATGTGGACACCAAGGAACTTGAAGCTCTCAACCTGCTCCACTACAGCCCCGTCGATGAGAATGAGGGCATGCTCGGCCCTCCTTTTCCTGTAGTCCACGATCATCTCCTTTGTCTTGATCACGTTGAGGGAGAGGTTGTTATCCTGGCACCACACTGCCAGGTCTGACTTCCTCCCTATAGATTCTCATCGTTGTTGATCAGGCCTACCACTGTTGTGTCGTCTGCAAACTTGATGGTTTTCGAGTCGTGCTTGACCATGCAGTCATGGGTGAACAAGGAGTACAGGAGGGGACTGAGGACGCACCCCTGAGGGGCCCCCGTGTTGAGGATCAGCGTGGCACATATGTTGTTACCTACCCTTACCACCTGGGGGTGGCCCGTCAAGAGTCCAGGATCCAGTTGCAGAGGGAGGTGTAGTCCCAGGGTCCTTAGCTTAGTGATRAGCTTTGTGGGTACTATGGTGTTGAACGCTGAGCTGTAGTCAATGAATAGCATTCTCATGTAGGTTTTCCTTTTTGTCCAGGTGTGAAAGGGCAGTGTGGTGTGAAATAGAGATTGCGTCATCTGTGGATCTGTTGGGGCGTTATGCAAATTGGAGTGGGTCTAGGGTTTCTTGGATAATGGTGTTGGATGTGAGCCATGACCCACCTTTTAAAGCACTTCATGGCTACAGACGTGAGTGCTGCAGGTCACCTTGGTGTTCTTGGGCACAGGGACCGTGGTGGTCTGCTTGAAACATGTTGGTATTACAGACTCAGACAGGGAGAGGTTGAAAATGTAATTGAAGACACTTGCCAGTTGGTCAGCGCATGCTCTTAGTACACGTACTTAGTACACGGCCTTGCGGCCAGATGAATGTTGACCTGTTTAAAGGTCTTACTCACATGGGCTATGGAGAGCGTGATCACACATTCGTCCTGAACAGCTGGTGCTCTCATGCATGCTTCAGTGTTGCTTGCCTCGAAGCGAGCATATAAGTAATTTATCTCGTCTGATAGGCTCCTGTCACTGGGCAGCTTGCGGCTCTGCTTCCGTTTGTAGTCCGTAATAGTTTGCAAGCCCTGCCACATCCGTCGGAGGGCATAGCGGGATTTCTTATAAGCGTCTTTAGATCAGTGCGGATGTTGCCTGTAATCTATGGCTTCTGGTTGGAGTATGTACGTACGGCCACTGTGGTAAAGACGTCATCGATACACTTATTGATGAAGCTCCCTACTTATCTGGCACACCAGGCAGGCTTAARCAAATGCTCAAAGATTTCTTATACTATGTACCCAACTCTGGTCTGCATACTCTGTCCTGAATAGACTGCAAAAAAGCCATAATCTCTTCTCCTTCATGAGATGGTGGGAAATAACTAGACAAGTGAAAGCAAATTCCCAGTATACATCCATCCACCATATTGCTTTCACCTATAGTTCTGATAAACCAAAAGGAGATGAGGGTATGACACCACTTGAAACCATTGAGTTGCACCAGTCTCTTCCACTATGATTTGCGATATGAAGCAAAAGTTAGTTTTCCATTTCCGTGTGGACAATAAAGTTGTATTGACCTTGTTTTTCTCCTGTGACCAGGATGTGGAGGTCCCCTTGCACTTGCTGCGCTATGTTTGCCTGTTCTGTGGTAAGCACGGTCTGTCGCTCATGAAGGACTGCTTTGAGTCAGGCACGCCGGAGAGCCTGCCCTTCCCCATCGCCCACGCCTTCATCACCATCGTCTCCAATGTGAGTAGGAGTTGATCCCAAAATGGCACCACAGCCCACTTGGCAGCAATACATTAATCCAGCCACCCAACAGTGCAGCCCAACCCAACCGCCGAATATATATATATATATCCACCCAATCCTGGATGCATTTACCACTACCTCCAGATGCTGTTTCAGCGCCATATGCAGATGTTCTTGATGCAGTTTCTATGTTGTAGCACAGCTGTTTCGTTTGGGAATGCTCTCTCCGTCAGTAATCGCAGTGAATAATCCGTTGTCAGCCAGCTCTGTTAAAGTGGCATCYGTTTTTAGGTTTTCCACTGCTTCTCACACATCTCAAGGGATGTCAGTCTGATTCCAAATCCGTTTGTTCTCTCCACACACAGATCCGAATATGGTTGCACATTCCCGCCGTCATGCAGCACATCATACCGTTCCGCACGTATGTAATACGGTAAGTTCACACACTCCATATCAATGAAACTCTGTGGTGAAATCTCTATTTACTTCAGAGTGAGGATAATCAAGTCATCATTAGTTCCTCACCGCCAGTGAGTTTTCATTAGTGCCTTGAAATCCCTAATTAGGCATGTATCAATACAGATTGAATCACAAGTGGTTTTAATGTTAGTCATGCTGTTTTCCCCATATCTAATACAGCTCTATACAATATGGCATCCCATACTGCTGCGTAGTGCTTTTTTTCCTGCAGTCATTGTAAGAGAATAAGAAAATGGGGCAGAGAGAGGAGAGTTGCTGTTGCAGTCGGAGCTCCTCCCGTCAGAAATGGCCCAAGGGGCTGTTTGAGATGCATATTGAATTTGGATACACAGTGCTGGGTTGTTCAACTCGCCCGCCACTTTTCAACACACAATCAAACGCACTTGATAGAGATGCTCCCCTGAATATTGGATGTAGTATTAGGGAGGACATTATGCAAATAGTGTAATCCAGCATATTGGCAGTCGATTAGCATAAATCAAGGATGAATTTAGTGGATGCTCTTACAAAGCAAGCATATTTTTGTATTTGAGTTGAATTTCAAAATTCAATCARATACTTGACTGTGTATATTTTTTTTCTGGATGGAAAGCAATTGCAGCTGAGAACCCTTTCTTGCTGTGCCACCAACTGGTGTTGCTAGGAAGAGCTTCCCTCGCCATGGTAACAGTGGCCAGCGCTCCAGTCAGCTTCTCCTCACATGACCTTGGAGCAGCCAGACATCTCGCAGGCCTCGTCGTACCTCTGTCATGTGACCTGGGTGGGCTGGTTTAACTGGTCCTGATGTCCAAATGGAACATTCCTTAGTCATTTTGATCCTTAGTCGATGAAGAATGATGAACTGTGACTTTCYGACTCCAGTGCATTGCCACCTTATAGCGTATCACTACTTCCTCCTGAATTGAGAAAAATTTCTGTTTTCTCAGAAGTGATTAAAAAAATACATACTGTATCTGATTGTTCGCAAAGACTAGATTCTCATTGTAGCCAACTATTGTCATGGTGCTTCTCTTCTGAGTGTTGCAGCCAGCCTCGATAGATGCCCCGCACTTAGTCCTGACTGTTTAGTCCCATTTGTCCAGTCATTATGTCCAACCTGTCTACCATGTCTTCAAYTTTAAATCAAAACAGAACAAATAAAACTATCTCCTAATGAAGGGACTTCCTGGTTTTAAACAAAGTTAACTCAATTCACAAATAACTTCTTTCCAAATGTGTCCCTCCCCAGGTACCTGTGCAAGCTGTCGGACCAGGAGCTGCGTCAGAGCGCGGCACGCAACATGGCCGACCTGATGTGGAGCACGGTGAAGGAGCCGCTGGACAGCGCGCTGTGCTTCGACAAGGAGAGTCTGGACCTGGCCTTCAAGTACTTCATGTCCCCCACGCTCACCATGAGGCTGGCCGGCCTCAGCCAAATCACGGTGAGACTCACACGTGCACCCGGAGACGCGTACACCCACGCTCACACGCTGCCGTGTTGCTTGCTCTTTGGGAGTCTAGGCCGGGTTACTGTGAGGCACATTGTGACAGCTGTTTTGTTTTTGACACAGGTATACATTATTAAAGCTTCACTAGGACTTTCAGTCTAATGTAACTAAGACTTTTACGCAAGGGTCAATAACTCAATAAATGAAGTACACTGGTGTGTACATACATACGTTCATAACATTTTTTATTACTCGTTTTCTCCCCACAGAATCAGCTCCACACCTTCAACGATGTCTGTAATAATGAGTCTCTGGTGTCCGACACCGAAACGTAAGTCAATTGATTTGATTTTACAATGAAACTTAAGTCGGTTCTGTCGATTTTTACAATGGAACGTAAGTCAATTGAGTTGATTTAGCAGTGCGTCACGGACCGTAAAAGCAGCGTACCTCAAACTGTCCCTTCAGGTCAATAGCAAAGGAACTCGCTGACTGGCTAATCAACAACAATGTGGTGGAGCACATATTTGGACCAAATTTGCACATAGAGGTAAGTTTTCCCATTCCAAGTCGATACATTTTTATGGGCAATCTGAATTTTAACTCCCCTGTTAATGCAGAGTTTGTGCCTCTTTGTTGTCGTTCCAGATAATTAAACAGTGCCAAGTGATCCTGAACTTCCTTGCCGCAGAGGGCAGGCTCAGCACCCAGCATGTGGACTGCATCTGGGCCGCAGCTCAGGTAACTAGGTCCTAAACACCAGAGGCCGCATTTATAAAGATTTTCAGCGTAGAAATGCAGATTTTTAGTATACATTTAGCCTCTAATCAAATTGAGGGACCTAATCCTAGAGCAGCACTCCTACTCTGAATTTGCATATTTATACTTATTTTTCTTTACTGTATTCTACCAATTAGTTTTGCTATCATAATACATTGAATTATTTTTGTTCTTTTCCGTTGATGTTCTCCTTGACCCTGTCTCTCTATCTGTTCTCCCCATGTAGCTGAAGCACTGTAGCCGTTACATCCACGACCTGTTCCCCTCGCTCATCAAGAACCTGGACCCGGTGCCGCTGCGCCACGTCCTCAACCTGGTGTCTGGCCTGCACCCCAGCGCACACACCGAACAGGTACACACACACACCACACATCATGAGTGCCCAATGGTAGTTGATGGTATTCTACGAATTACCTAGATCCGGGAAGATGCCAGTATCGCGATACTCGTTAGTATTGTGGCAAGGAAACACAACACTAAGCAAATTTAGGCTACGGCAAAGAGTGGACAATCAAATGTTGAGTGTGATTTGATCTACATATCACCAGCTCCGCACCCCCCGCAGCTACTTGCCCAAGCCTCCCCAGCTTCTCTTTCACCCAAATCCAGATAGCTGATGTTCTGAAAGAGCTGCAAAACCTGGACCCGTACAAATCAGCTGGACTAGACAATCTGGRCCCTTTTTCTAAAATTATCCGCCGCCATTGTTGCAACCCCCTATTACTAGTCTGTTCAACCTCTTTCATATCGTCCGAGATTCCTAAAGATTGGAAAGCTGACGCGGTCATCCCCCTCTTCAAAGGGGGAGACACTCTAGACTCAAACTGTTACAGACTTGTATCCATCCTGCCCTGCCTTTCTAGTCTTCGAAAGCCAAGTTAACAAACAGATCACTGACCATTTCGAATCCCACCGTACCTTCTCCGGTGTGCAATCCGGTTTCCGAGCTGGTCACGGGTGCACCTCAGCCATGCTCAARGTACTAAACGATATCGTAACCGCCATCGATAAAAGACAGTACTGTGCAGCAGTCTTCTTTAACCTGGCCAAGGCTTTCGACTCTGTYAATCACCGTATTCTTATAGGCAGACTCAACAGCATTGGTTTTTCAAATGACTGCCTCGCCTGGTTCACCAACTACTTCTCAGATAGAGTTCAGTGTGTCAAATCGGAGGGCCTATTGTCCGGACCTCTGGCAGTCTCTATGGGGGTGCCACAGGGTTCAATTCTCGGGCCGACTCTTTTCTCTGTATATATCAACGATGTCGCTCTTGATTCCTTGTTCCACCTCTACGCAGACGATACCATTCTGTATACATCCGACCCTTCTTTGGACACTGTGTTAACAAACCTCCAGATGAGCTTCAATTCCATACAGCACTCCTTCCGTGGCCTCCAACTGCTCTTAAATGCTAGTAAAACTAAATGAATGCTCATTAACCGATCGCTGCCCGCACCTGCCCGCCCGTCCAGCATCACTACTCTGGACGGTTCTGACTTATGTGGATATGTGGACAACTGCAAATACCTAGGTGTCTGGCTAGACTGTAAACTCTCCTTCCAGACTCATATTAAGCATCTCCAATCCAAAATTCAATCTAGAATCGGCTTCCTATTTCGCAACAAAGCCTCCTTCACTCACGCTGCCAAACATAATCTTGTAAAACTRACTATCCTACCGATCCTCGACTTTGGCGATGTCATTTACAAAATATCCTCCAACACTCTACTCAGCAAATTGGATGTAGTCTATCACAATGCCATCCGTTTTGTCACCAAAGCCCCATATACCAYCCACCACTGCGACCTGTATGCTCTCGTCGGCCAGGCCCTCGCTACATATTCGTCACCATAGCAACAACCACCAGKAGCACGTGCTCCAGCAGGTATAACTCAATGGTCATCCCCAWAGCCAACACCTACTTTGGCYGCCTTTCCTTCCAGTTCTCTGCTGCCARTGACTGGAACGAATTGCAGAAATCGCTGAAGTTGGAGACTTATATCTCCCTCACTAACTTTAAGCATCAGCTATCCGAGCAGCTTACCGATCGGTGCAGCTGTACACAGCCCATCTGTACATAGCCCATCCAGCTCCCTACCTCATCCCCATAATGTTTTTATTTACTTTTTTGCACACCAGTATTTCTACTTGCACATCATCATCTGCATATCTATCACTCCAGTGTTAATTTGCTAAATTGTAATTACTTCGCTACTATGGCCTATTTATTGCCTTACCTCCTCACACCATTTGCACACACTGTATATATACTTTTCTATTGTGTTAGTGACTGTRCTTTTGTTTATCCCACGTGTTGTTTTTGTCGCACTGCTTTGCTTTATCTTGGCCAGGTCACAGTTGTAAATGAGAACTTGTTCTCAACTGGCCTACCTGGTGAAATAAAAAATGACTTTGATAAGGAGCTTTATAGTCACATACACCCAGTCTAACAGAGCTGCTCTTTGTCTTGGTCACCTGCCCACCATAAAGATCCTATAATTGTGATTCTGTATGTAATTCTATGCGGCCCACCCTCCTTCCTCAGACCCTGTACCTGGCCTCCATGCTGATCAAGGCTCTGTGGAACAACGCCCTGTCCGCAAAGGCCCAGCTCTCCAAGCAGAGCTCCTTCGCCTCGCTGCTCAACACCAACGTCCCCATGGGCAACAAGAAAGGTACGATGGTTGTGTCTGTGTATTTCAAGGGGATATATATATATATTCTTTGATCAGTGATAGTCAACAACTCCGGTGCTGTTAAGTGGGTGGTATGCAGGTTTTTGGTCCAGTCCAGCACTAATCAAGGTGTTGAATCGGATGTTTTAGTGCTGGGATGGAACAAAAGTCTTGAACACCTTTTAGATAACAATAACCATGGTTTACCACTTGCTTAGATAAATATGCTCTTAAACATATCTGCTGTATATAGACTACCTTATGTTTTGTGAGATGCGGAATCTGATGCATCAAGCCTCTGCTTCTCGTCTCTACCCAGGCTCCCCAGCGGCCAGCCCGGACAGCAGTGACAACAGCGACACTCACCACAGCGGCGGTAGCGACATGGAGATGGACGAGCAGATGATGGGCGGCAGCAAGCGGGGCCAGCAGAGACTCTCTGACACGGAGGTTAGCAGCACTCTAGTGATGCACGTTCTCAATACATTTAATGGGAATTGCTATTAGTAGCAAACTGTTACTTTCCAGCACTGTTCAGAAATCCATGCCTTGTTTTTTTTGTTTGCCTAGCCGCTGTCTCCAATTGCGAACTTTTTAGACTTTTTATCAAAAAGCTAATCTAAGTCAATATCCCCGATATATTAGCATGTCTCGTGGTTCTGATGTATGGCCGGTTTAACTGGAACTGATTTGGTGTCCTCTCTCCGCCCCGTCCAGGAGTCGATGCAGGGCAGCTCGGACGAGACGGCCAACAGCATGGAGGAGGGCAGCAGTGGGCCGGGCAGCAGCAGTGGCCACAGCGAGGGCTCCAGCAACGAGGCGGGCTCCAGCCGTGCCAGCCAGTCAGCGGGAAGCCCCGGCAGCGAGCTGCACTCTGATGACATGGCTGACAGCGAGGTCCTCAAGGAGGAAGAGGAGGAGGAAGATGACGAAGATGATGATGAAGATGAGGACGACGAAGAGGATGAAGAGGGGAACAACCGGGGTGTAGCGGCCGAGGGCAGTCCGCAGAAGCAGCCCCSGGACCAGCCGGAGGTCAGGAAGCGGAAAGCGGGCGAGGCGCTGGTGGAGGAGCATGGCGACAGAACCGAAAGAGGGGCAGGAGACGGACCAAAACCCAAATGTTTGCCCTTTAACCCCGAGGCAGCCGTCGGCATGGTAACGGCTGCGGTATCGATGGAGGGCCGCATGAGGATGCTGGACGCCTGCTCGGCCCGGCCTGAGGGGCCCGAACAACAACATTCAGAGATGGGAGGCCCCTCATCTCAAATGGCCCCGGGCCCCCAGGAGCAGACCTGCCTGCCCTGCCCCGGGGACTTCCTGGGGGACGCCATGGGCAACGAGCTGTTCAACTGCCGACACTTCATCGGGCCTCACAACCACCATCATCACCACCACCATGAAGGGTAAGACTGTCACCATCTCTTTTGCTTTCTTTACGCTAACCTGTATCTTCTGTCTCTTTCACAATGTTCTATGTTTGGCAAATTTACCTCGGGAGATGAGGGTCTTTGAAGGCTTCTATCAACTACAGACCCCAACCAAGACCAACTGTCCGTGGCCGGTTCTACATGTTGAATCAGGACCAACTACTAGCAATTATGTCGGCGTCCAAATGAGTCGTGACACCATCCATAGACGGTTGAGTTGCCTGTAGTTGCATAGATGTGTAGAAGTGTCCAGTCAATCATTTCTACATTTGTCATGAGGAACTAGATGTACACTGAGGGTACAAAACATTAGGAACATCTTCCTAATATTGAGTTACACCCCGTTTTGCCTTCAGACCAGCCTCAATTCGTTGTGGCATGGACTCTACAAGGGGTCGAAAGCGTTCCACGGGGATGCTGGCCCATGTTGACTCCAATGCTTCCCATAGTTGTTTCAAGTTGGCTGGATGTCTTTTGGGTGGTGGACCAATCTTGATACACATGGGCAACTGTTGAGCGTGTGAAACCCAGCAGCGCTGCAGTGCTTGACACACTCAACACGGTGTGCCTGGCACCTTCTACCATACCCCATTCAAAGGCACTTAAATGTTTTGTCTTGCCCATTAACCCTCTGAATGGCACACATACACAATCCATGTCTCAATTGTAATAAACTGTAATTACTTTGCTACTATGGCCTATTTATTGCCTACCACCTCACGCCATTTGCACACACTGTATATAGACTTTATTTTTTTTCTATTGTGTTATTGACTGTACGCTTGTTTATTCCATGTGTAACTCTGTGTTGTTGTTTGTGTCGCTTTGCTTTATCTTGGCCAGGTCGCAGTTGTACATGAGAACTTGTTCACAACTAGCTTACCTGGTTAAATAAAGGGGGGGAAATATATATATATATATATATATATATTGTCTCTAGGCTTCAAAATCCTTTAACCTGTCTCCTCCCTTTCATCTACACTGATTTGAAGTGGATTTAACAAGTGACATCAGTAATTGATCATAGTTTTCACCTGGATTCACCTGGTCAGTCTGTCATGAAAAGAGCAATGTTTTGTACATTCAGTGTACATGTATTTGTTTTCCTTGCAACGTGAATCTTGGGCTTATTCAAGTGACAAAAACATGCATTGCCCTTCTAACATTGAATCATCCACCAGGCACATGGTGGACGACATGCTGAGCGCAGATGACGTGTCCTGCAGCAGCTCCCAGATCAGCGCCAAGTCGGAGAAGAACATGGCCGATTTTGACGGTGAGGAGTCTGGCTGTGAGGAGGAGCTGGTGCAGATCAACTCGCACGCCGAGCTCAGCTCCCACTTGCAGCAACACCTGCCCAACCTGGCCTCTATCTACCACGAGCACATGGTGCAAGGTAGGCTGCACTGCACGGTGCACCTAGGGTTGTGAATTTACTTAAATTTACCCAAAATTCCCAGGTTTCCCAGAAATCGTGGCTGGACAATTCACAGAATACCGCACTCGCGGAACGGTTTACCCACTTATTGCGCACCGATAACGGCCCTCAGTTTACAGCAGCGAGAATCATGTAGTTGCGGTTCTACTAATCATCTGGATGGGGCAATCCAGTCAAACGCTTTCACCATCAGTTAATCCCGTGTAGCTCAAGTGGTAGAGCATGGCGCTTTTATTTCATTTTTATTTAACTAGGCAAATAAAAATAAGAACACATTCTTATTTACAATGACGGCCTACCGGGGAACAGTGGGTTAACTGCCTTGTTCAGGGGCAGAACGACAGGTTTTTACCTTGTCAGCTCGGGGATTCGATCCAGCAACCTTTCGGTTACAGGTCCAACGCTCTAACCGCTAGGCAACCTGCCGCCCCTGGCTTGCAACGCCAGGGCTGTGGGTTCGATTTCCACGGTGGACCAGTATGACAATGTATGCACTCCCTACTGCTCTGGATAAGAGCTTCTGCTAAAAAAAACTTCTACCTGTAAACGTGACAGTATGCCATTCCAGATGGCTGCTTTCTTATTGCCATTCTTAGTGTCACTCGATTTGTTGTTATCCTTGCCACATTTTAGCATGATATTTTAGCTAGACATTTTAGCACTTCAATAAGTCTTTACTGAACCTTTCTATGGCTCTCTTTTTCACCAGCGGCTGTTTTTTATTCCTCTGCAGGCCCGCAGGTCCACAAGCACCAGTACTCTGGCAACGCCGTGACTGACATCAACCTGGACAACGTGTGCAAGAAGGGCAACACGCTGCTCTGGGACCTGGTGCAGGATGAGGACGCGGTAAGAACCATGACACTGGATTACACCGTGCACTAAGAAAGCATTCTGGTAGCGACTTTCTTGCTGAATAAAAGCAAGTAGCATGCCGCCTTGAAGCCTAGCGGCATAGAAGCAGAGTTTGAGTTCCCAGAAAGAAGYGACACATTATGTTGTCTAAATGTTCATTCACCGAATAAAAATACATTTAAAAGTCTATGCTTTTCCATCCCATTTTTAACCTCTACGGGATCGGTGTCCCTATACCAGGACGGTTGATGCTAACGTGCGCTAATGTGACTAGAATGATGTAAGTAACAGCCAACTTTCCAGGACATAGGCATGTCTTATAYGGGCAGAAAGCTTAAGTTCTTGTTAATCTAACTGCACTGTCCAATTTACAGTAGCTATTACAGCAAAATAATACCATGCTATTGTTTAAGGATGGTGCACAACTACAAAACACTTATCACGGCAACTGGTTTAAAACATTCACCTCTGAAGGTAAATAATGTACTTCAGTGATCTTGCTCTGATTTGTCATCCTGAGGGTCCCAGAGATAAAATGTAGCGTAGTTTTGTTTGATAAAATACATTTTTATATTCAAATGTTGGAACTGTGTTCTACAGTTTGAACCCCTGCTGTCTCTGGCTCCACACCCACTCCGCCCAGCCATCTACATGTGTGAAAGTTAATGATCCATCATGTATGACATTTTGTATTACCATATCATTTTTGTATGTTCTCTATAGTTATGTACTTAGTTATGTACCAATTCGGCACGTTTGGGCAGACTTGAAACAAAATACTGTGCAGTATTGCGATGCTTCACTGGATCTATCTGAAACGTTGCACACACACTACTGCCATCTAGTCGCCAAAATCAAAATTGCACCTGAACTGCTATATTATATTATGGCCTTTCTCTTGCATTTGAAAGATGAGGGGGRAAATGGTGTTGAAAATGCATGTTGTTTTGGTTTGTATTATCTTTTACCAGATCTAATGTGTTATATTCTCCTACATTAATTTCACATTTCCACAAACTTCAGTGTTTCCTTTCAAATGGTATCAAAAATATGTATATCCTTGTTTCAGGTCCTGAGCTACAGGCAGTTAGATTTGGGTATGTCATTTTAGGTGAAAATGGGGGGGTGGGGAAAGTGTCCTATCTTTAATTAACTCTGTCGATGGTTTTGGCACATAAGGTCCATGATAACTAGCAAATGTGCCCACTCTGGTCTTGGCACATGCGCTATAGCCAACAGCTCGCAAATACAATGTGGCTGCCTATAACCAAATAAAAATGTCACCAGCATACAAATGAAGACCCTCGATATTTATTGGAAAGGAGCATCAAGCTCATTACTGTCAACTTTCACCACCCTGTGAAGTTGATTTAGATGATTTCATCTGGAGCTTAATAAACTGCATGCTTTTTCAAGTTGTTAGTGACAAGACCATGCACAGCATCGCATGACTGTAAATATATCTCAAAGTCATGGTTAGTCTATCAGCAATTGTGCAATTTGCACTGCAATTTGTTGCATATCCTAATCAGCGACCAAAAAAGTATCCACCCTTGTCTAGAGTATTTTTGTTTGTTGACTTTTTTGGGAATTTTCYGACAATTTGACAGTTTAAATCAGGCCTGTTATGAGTTTGTTTTTTGTTTTGTTTTTCATATTTTTTTCAACGGGTACTTTACTCGGATGGTTGGATGGAAACCTGGTTACTGTGTGGAAAACACGTTTTGTCAGCTACTAAATACTCAACGTATTAGGAGAATGYGTCACTTCCTCCTTCAGGTTTCAAAGAGCAGCTCATTTATTATTAAGGTTAGTTATCGCTATTAGTTTAGGATCTTTGTGATATTCTGAAGTCTGGAAAAAKGTGCGAGTGACCTTTCTCCGTTCTTCCCTGTTCCATCAGATCCACCTTTCGGAGGGCTTGATCAACGAGGCGGAGAAGCTCCTGTGCTCTCTGGTGTGCTGGTTCACCGACCGTCAGATCCGCATGCGTTTCATCGAGGGCTGCCTGGAGAACCTAGCCCACCACAGGTGTGTGTGTGTGTGTGCGTGCGCATATATGAGCGTGTGTGTCTGTGTGAATGATTTTGTATTATCCCTTCTTTGGCTAGCTATTATGTGAAACTTGTTTTTTGACTCCATGCTTCTCTCTCTCACAGATCTGTGGTCGTCTCCCTGCGCCTTCTTCCCAAACTTTTCGGCACTTTTCAGCAGTTCGGCTCCAGCTACGACACCCACTGGATCACCATGTAAGCATCGCACCCTCAGCATGATTAGAACAGACAAACGTTGTCCATTACATGGAATCACAGAATAACATTGACAATGCAACAGATTTGGACATATTGTGACCATAACTCTGTGACATTAACTACTGTTTTTGTGACATTTGACATGTTTGTAAATTCACTTTGGAGTGCCAGAGTGTACGGTCAGGGCGTTCGTAAATTCAGAGCGTTGTCAGATTGTCCGTTCGTAAATTCAGAGTGTTTCGCGTTCAGAGCGCACTCTGGACGCTCTGGCCGAGGAATATGGTTGATCCGAGCGTTCTCAGGAGTGTTCTCACACAGCAGTCAAGCACCCAATCTAACTGTCTAACGTTGGTTAGCTTCCTAGCTACTTCCAGACACAAATGAGAGAACGCCTCACTGTGACCATTTTACTCGCCTTAGCAGAGCTGGTTAGGCTGTTTTCATGTTATGCGCAGCGCTGGTGACTGCAACTGTGCTGCCGGCAACAATTTAATTACGTTTTTTTTGCAGACGTTTACTGACACCGGCCATATTCAACGGCCGTCACGCGTTCTTAAATCCATCAGTTATTCTGCGCTCTGGCACACTCGGACGAGAGTGCTCAGAAATCGGAGCAGGTAATGAATTTCCGAACTCACACCCTTTGATGTCGTGTCTTTCAGGTGGGCGGAGAAGGAGCTGCACATGATGAAGCTGTTCTTTGAGAACCTGCTGCACTACATCCAGGAAGTCCG
This sequence comes from Salvelinus sp. IW2-2015, assembly GCF_002910315.2. Taxonomy (NCBI): domain Eukaryota; kingdom Metazoa; phylum Chordata; class Actinopteri; order Salmoniformes; family Salmonidae; genus Salvelinus; species Salvelinus sp. IW2-2015. The sequence continues at coordinate 166,567 of NW_019957641.1, read as the reverse complement.
AGAGCAGAGGCACAAGTTTGCCCTGTGAGTAACCCACACGTTCTCTCCACTACACTACCCCCCCCCCCCCCCCCCCCCCCCCCCCCCCCCCCCCCCCCCCCCCCCATTGACATTATTGGCGTTGCCTTGTAACTATACAACGGTAACAGTCTTATTACTGTGGAATATGGCAACATATTTGGTAACGCAGCATGTCTTGTAGGTACACCAATGTAACTGCAGCTTATTGAGCCGACCAGTCTCGCTGCAGTGCGGTTCTGGTGTGCAATGGCTGCGGACAGTGACTCTGTGGTTGTGTATGTGGCCAGCTGGGAGGTGCTGGCTGCTTTAAGGGACCGCTGAGACAAAACGACCACATGTTTTGTCCTGACAGAACTACAGAGGGCGTGTGGCTAGTCTTTTTGATTTCCATATTTGAAATGTGAAACGCATTGAAATGGACGTCAGAGTGACGTTGCAGTTCAAAAGGGAACGGAGTAGTTCATTATTGAATGATGTGATTTTGATTACTATGCGATCACAGGTATGGCCACAGTGCGGAGGTCCAAGTTCGCTTGCAGTTCCTGACCTGTGTCTTCTCCACACTGGGCTCCCCAGACCACTTCAGTAAGTCAACACGGTCGTGTTCATTAGGCACCAAATGGCGCGAAACGGGGAGTGTTTCAGCCATGACGTGTCCAATAAAGGAGACTTATTCCAGCTTTCCGTTACATTACCCAGTCTTCGCATACAGTTCAACAGAAACATGCCCTATCATTCTCTGCCTCTMTGGATGGCTGGCTACACCCTGGGAATGGAATTTGCCCTGGTGGAGATGTGCAACCTGATGAGGCTCTCTTTCCTACAACAGAGACATCATTGTCCTCTGGCGTCTCCAGAGGGTTGACTGGACCTACCTAGCTAATTCACTCTGTTCATAGCTGTGTGTGTGACTTTTGTGTATGTCTGTGTGTGTCGCCTCTGTGTGTGTGTGTGAGCGTGTGTGTTTGCACACTTTTGTGTATGCGTGAAGGGGAGCTAATATTTTGGATTTCGAGGTAGACTGGGAGACTCCTGCCCTGGTGGCGCCCGATCGGGACACAAAAGGAATAATACTGCAGCCAATGTTCTCTGGCAACCATTTATATTGTGTGTGTGAAAATGTGGATGTGGTGTACATGTCTGCCTGTGTGGTTGTGTGTCTATTGTGGATCCAGTGTGGGMGTGATACGCTCATCTTCCCCTTATAGTCTGAAGTGTGTGGTTGTGTACCAACGCTGACACCAGTTTAACTCCTCCTCTCCCCAGCAGTGAATGTGTGCATATATAACAGCGGTGTATTTGTATATGAACACTCTAACAGCCTCTCCTCTCCCTCAGGACTGAGTCTAGAGCAGGTGGACATCCTGTGGCACTGCCTGGTGGAGGACGGAGAGTGTTACGACGACGCGCTGCACTGGTTCCTCAACCAGGTCCGCAGCAAAGACCAGCACGCCATGGGCATGGAGACCTACAAACACCTCTTCCTGGAAAAGGTACGACCGGACTGGACCATCTGGTCTTAGTGGGGAGGGGTGGTTGACAAGGGTCATTCCTACGTGGTCTGTGGTGGTGATGGTGAACCTGAGCTAAAAACAATTAAACCAATCGATAACTAGAATCTGTAACAAACAAAAAAGGGGTGGGGGTGGGGGGTTGTCATTTAAAAAGTCCCAAAGTTGTCAATTCATTGTGAAAGGTCATTGAAAAGTGATTCACTAGCCGGGGGAAACAAATCGGAAAAGTTGTCCRAATCGTTGAAAATCCTTGGCATTAAAAGCGTCGCAGAATCTATCATTGCAATACCTTTTGCCCTTAATACTTCCTGTTTCCTCAGATGCCCCAGCTGAAGCCGGAGACCATCAGCATGACGGGCCTCAACCTCTTCCAGCATCTCTGTAACCTGGCCCGTCTGGCCACCAGCGCCTACGACAGCGGCTCCAACTGCGAGGTACACACACACACACACTTTAAACACTTTATTTGAATCCACAAATCACATTACAGAGAAGGATTCAAACACACACACACACAAGGACACACACACACACACACACCCGAGTACAGTTAGTCATACACACAGACACTCTTATACACACACAGTTTGTGTCATCGGTGTTTGCTAACTTTCAGGCCCGTCATACCTCTCACTGAACCCTGTGACAACGCTTGTCTATGACCTCTAACCTTTGACCCCCTCTAGCTGTGTGGCATGGACCAGCTGTGGGGCATCGCCCTCAGGGCCCAGTCCGCAGACATCAGCCGCGCTGCCATCCAGTACATCAACTCCTACTACATCAACGGTCAGTGGACCTTGAGTTGGTACATGGTTGAAGACTAGTAGTAGAATTTCTCTACCGTGACACCCTTTTTATATTGCTGCAAAAAAGGAAGTGAAAACCCTGTCCCCGCAGCAGCATGTCCTGATCCAAAACATCCTACTTTATAGTCATTATATTGAACGAGCGGTTTTAGACGTTTGCGTAGAAGCTCGGCTTATTTCAACGTGCCGATCAGGAGTCACCGCGATGACCTGCTGATTTACGATCTCGCCCGATATTGATTCTGCGGTTGCGTGTCCGTCTCCGTCCCCCAGCTGGTAAGACGGGCCTGGAGAAGGAGCAGGAGTTCATCAGTAAGTGCATGGAGAGCCTGATGATGACCTCGGCCAACCTGGAGAAGGACGCCCACTCCAGCCTCACCGTCATCGAGAGGGGCCTGCTCATGCTCAAGACCCACCTGGAGGCCTTCCGACGCAGGTTGGGAGCTCACACAAACACACACGCACACACAGAAAATGCATGTACGCAAGCAGACGCACAGAAACTCTCACACAAACACAAATGATAAGCCTCATCTCCATCCTCTCAACCTGTGTACTTTAAGCCCTGAACCTCTAAAGTTAACCAGAACACTGCTTATCATCAACTATATTTCTGACTCGCCTAGTAGAGATCATCCCTGGACCTGGAGAGCTACAGGACAAGCTCTTGGTCCMGTTCTCCTGACCCATCCACCCTTCACCCAAACTTTCCCCCCACTCAACTCCCGCGCTAATTTCAACCAGCACGAAGAACYGTGTCTCTCTTTGGCGCTCTCTCACTTTCTCTCTGCACCCCCAACACTCTCTTTGTCTCCTGCCCCCTCTCCAGGTTTGCGTACCACCTGCGTCAGTGGCAGATCGAGGGCACGGGCATCAGCAGCCACCTAAAGGCGCTGAGCGACAAGCAGTCTCTGCCACTGAGGATCGTGTGCCAGCCCGCCGGCCTGCCCGACAAGGTACCCAAGAAAGTACCCAGCATCTTGGTACTTAATTATTAACCCTTGGTCGATTGGAAACACTCAAATGCTCTTGTTGCTGTTGTGTTCTGTTGTGTTAGGAAAAATCTACAGGCCACAATGTCAAAATGAATGGAAACGATTGGTKCAMGCTAATTTCATACTTTTATGGAGTAGAATTATGTTTGTTGTGGTACTACTGTGAAGAATGCTGTGTTCTCATTCTAGATGTTTGTAAGGATGTTCTAACACACTTTTTCTATGTGTGTGCGTCTGTGTGTGTCTGTTTGGTCACTTGCCTTTGTGTGTGTGTGTGTGCGCGCGCGTGCGTCTGTCCCTTTCTGTCTGTGTGTGTGTTGCGTCTGTCTGTGTGTGTGTTGCGTCTGTCTGTGTGTCTACGTTCCTACCTGTGTGTGTGGTACCAGATGACCATCGAGATGTACCCCAGTGACCAGGTGGCAGACCTGCGGGCCGAGGTGACCCACTGGTACGAGAACCTGCAGAAGGAGCAGATGAACCAGCAGGCCCAGCTGCAGGAGTTTGGGCAGAGCAGCCGCCAGGTGGACTTCCCAGGTCTGTCACCTCTCACCTTTGACCGCTGAGCCAGTGTAGCGGCAATGCCAATGGAGAATCTCGATTGCTTTTCCTTGATTCCTCGCGTCCTCTCCTCGCCTTTTTAAAAAACCAATTGGATGAGGAGTGGATGAGTATGCGATTGGATGGAATCAAGAAAATGCAATTGAGATTCTCCCGAAGGCTGTTGCATCCTTCCCTTTTGAAGTAATCACTGATCTCACAGTGTATTTTGTATCAGTATTTTAGGGGTATTCAAACAGGGCCTGTGTGTCAGTAGTCTTGAATTGAATTGAATTTGATCTTTTGTCCCGAAGGGCAATTCTTATGCAGCGAATGGTTTCCTTACCCCCTCACTAGAAATGCACGCTTCCTTTAGTGATCTATTGAGGTAATCACCTCAGAAGGAAGGATTGCACCGTTTCTATGCAATCCTTTCAGATTTGAGTCATGGTTATTCACTAAGGGAAAGGAGCAAGTTAATGGATCAGAATCCACTTTTAGGTGTTTGGGTGTTGGTTGTTTCGCCAGTCTGTTTGTAACGCGTGTGTGTTTCCGTCAGGTGGTTTGATGGGCCCGGTCAGAATGATCTCCTCTGGCCATGAGCTCACCACGGACTACGATGAGAAGACCCTGCATGAGCTGGGCTTCAAAGACATGCAGGTAACTACCTACACACACTTGGCAGTCTGCACTTAGGCGTAAATAGTCGCACACTAGAGCTGGGATTTAAGTMCGATCGCGGGTTATTCTGACCAGGCGTTGCGGCTTTTAAAGGCCATTTCCGATTGAGCCGACCATATGTGGCGTTTACGTGAATTATATCTCTGCGAACGGGGGAACGTTGGCTTTCAAAGCCGCAATGTCTATAACACACGATTGGCCCCCTCATCTACGGCACTCATGCCTCTCCCTCTCCTCATTTACAGATGGTGTTTGTCTCGCTGGGCGCCCCACGGCGGGAGCGTAAGGGCGAGGGGGTGCAGCTCCCAGCCTCGTGTCTCCCCCCGCCCCAGAAGGAGCACATCCCCATGCTACTGCTGCTCCAGGAGCCCCACCTCACCACCCTGTTTGACCTGCTGGAGATGCTGGCCTGCTTCAAGCCCCCCAGTGCCCTGGGAGACAGCCCCGAGGTGGGTCATGGGTTAGGGCTTTGTGTGAGGGGATGTTGAGGGTGTGTGAGATGCCAGCCTGCTTTAAGCCCCCCAGTGCTCTGTGAGAGGAGGCCCTTTACATACACAGTGTGTGTATGTGGGGAGGGGGTGACAAAGTGGGTTTGGCAGGACGGGGTGTGTGGGGGGGTTGTATGTTGGGTGAAGAGTCCCCCTCGGCATCTCCATCAAAATGTGTGTGTGTGACGGAGTAGATATGGGGGGGGTATGTTTGGGAGTGGGTTTCATTGTATAATCTTAACATTTTTCGTCTATTAGATACCCTTAATAATATAGCTAAGGAAATAAGAAAGCAACAGAGCGTTTGAAAAAGCAGCTTGGAAATGGCTACATAGAAACCAGACTTGAAATACTCTCCATCCGATTAAATGTAAAATAGTCTTTGAACAAAAAGCCCTTCCAGAATATAAAGTAGGCTCTTCCTTCCAGGTGCATCATGCATAATGCATCACGACTGTCCAATGGTCTTCTGGCAGTCGTTTGATAGTCCAGTAAAACGGACTGCAGGGGGKGTGTCCCAAATGCCATCCCTGTTCCCTTGATAGTGCACTATTTTTCACCAGGGCTCATATGTTCCGGTCGAAAGTAGTGCACTATGTAGGGATTAAGTTGCCATTTAGGACTGAGCCCCGGGTGTGTAATACATAGGATGTAAGGCGCTCATCTGTCAACGTGTATATTTTAGTCACAGCGGCGGGAGCCGTCTCGTTTTGAAATGTAAAGTCACCCGGCGGTCAGTGCTTTTTATAGTCTCTCCCTTCACAGGGACTCAGAGAGAGGGGTTATCCAGTGTGCTGTTTGTACGTCACTCACTCCCTCTTTTGCATGCATTTATCCCTCTCCCTCCTCTCTCTCTCTCCCCCCTCTTCACTTCCTCACATCTAACACTCATCTGATCTGACCAGAACGTTAAAACAATTACTTGAATCAAAATGAGGTATTGACTATAGTGTATGCCTGCCTTCGGCTGTGTTTACGGGACTGCTCCAGGGCTGCTGCTCTGTGATGTGTGTGTGTGTGTGTGTGTATCGGTATGGGTTCTGTCACTGTGACAGCAGAAAATAACGCCTTACAAATCTCTAAATAAAGATGTATTTTATTGTACTCTCCAGAACCTACGATGTGAGGAGCTGCATCTCCATGCTGAAAACCTGTCGAGGCGCGTCTGGGAGCTGCTCATGCTGCTGCCCACCTGCCCCAACATGCTGCTGGCCTTCCAGAACATCGCCGATGACACGGTACGTCACCTGTTCACACACACGCTCCCCATAGACGCCGTCGCGCTCCCCATAGACGCCGTCGCGCTCCCCATAGACGCGTCGCGCTCCCCATAGACGCCGTCGCGCTCCCCATAGACGCCGTCGCGCTCCCATAGACGCCGTCGCGCTCCCCATAGACCCGTCTCGCCCCATAGACGCCGTCGCGCTCCCCATAGACGCCGTCGCGCTCCCCATAGACGCCGTCGCGCTCCCCATAGACGCCGTCGCGCTCCCCATAGACGCCGTCGCGCTCCCCATAGACGCCGTCGCGCTCCCATAGACGCCCTCGCGCTCCCCATAGACGCCCTCCGCTCCCATAGACCGCCGCGCTCCCATAGCGCGTCGCGCTCCCCATAGACCGTCCCGTCGCTCCCATAGACGCCGTCGCGCTCCCCATTAGACGCCGTCGCGCTCCCCATAGACGCCGGTCGCGCTCCCCATAAGCGCCGTCGCGCTCCCCATAGACCCCTCGCGCTCCCATAGACGCCCTCGCGCTCCCCATAGACGCCGTCGCGCCTCCCCATAGCGCCGTCGCGCTCCCCATAACGCCGTCGCGCTCCCCATAGACGCCGTCGCGCCCCCATAGACGCCCTCGCCTCCCTAGAACGCTGGCGCTCCCATAGACGCCGTCGCGCTCCCCATTAGACGCCCTCGCCGCTCCCCATAGACGCCTCGCGCTCCCCATAGACGCCGATCGCGTCCCCATAGACGCCCTCTGCGCTCCCCATAGACGCCGTCGCGCTCCCATAGACGCCATCGCGCTCCCATAGACGCCAGTCGCGCTCCCCATAGACGCCCTCGCGCTCCCATAGACGCCCTCGCGCTCCCCATAGACGCCGTCGCGCTCCCCATAGACGCCGTCGCGCTCCCCATAGACGCCGTCGCGCTCCCCATAGACGCCCTCACGCTCCCCATAGACGCCCTCACGCTCCCCATAGACGCCGTCACGCTCCTACACACCGTTGAACATTAATCTATACACTACCACTGACACTCTACCCCAATACTGTTGTGTACCTGCCACCAGGCCTGCTTATCCCTTTGCATCCTGCTCATTCGGTTCTACTCGTATTTCTTAAGCATTCCCAGGGCCCCAGGAGTGTACATTTCTGTTCCAGCCCATCACGCACACGCCTCATTCAACATATCAAGGGCCTGCCGATTAGTTGAGTTGTTCAATGAGGCGTGCTTGTTCTGACCCACTTTGCACACCAATCAAACACATGGACATGAATGACAACATAAAGATATGTGTCCTGTCTCACGTGTTCTCTGTCTGTCCGTAGGGAGGCGAGGGTCTGTGCTGGAAGGACCTGCTGAGGATCAAGAGCCCCCACAAGCTACTGTACGCCCTGGAGATCATCGAGGCCCTGGGCAAGCCCAACCGACGCATCCACCGGGAGTCCACGGTACTACTGGGACTGCATATATATATACACACACACACACACACACACTTTGTCACTCAAACACCTTTTTTCCCTCATTCATGAACACCCACATTCACACACACATAGATATGCACACCCATGCTCTGCTCACTGATTCAACCACGTGTATGAATGACCCCTGTGTTGTCCGTCCGTGTCCAGGGGAGCTACAGTGACCTGTACCCAGACTCTGACGACTCCAGCGAGGACCAGATAGAGAACAGTAAGAACTCCTGGAGCTGCAAGGTACGCCTCTTTTAAACGGACTAACTCTCATACTTATACAAACCACTTATCCATCAAGTCAACTCCATTTTCTTTTTTTTGGCTCTCTTTTTACAGTTTGTGTCGTCTGGAGGACTTCAGTTGCTGTTGGAGATCTTCAACTCTGCCATTCTGGAGCCCAAGGACCAGGAGTCTTGGACAGTGGTGGGTGGATCAGAAACACATTATAATACTTGGAGGAAATGGAATAGAATGGGTTGTATAGATTAAACTAAATAAAGTTGACGTCTCGGTACATTACAGTCATATGATGAGTGGTAATGATTCTGTAAAAAACTGTTATTCACACATTGAAAACTGCTTTATGAGGTGCCGATGATTTCCAATTTCAAAGTGGACAATCATAAAATATAAATAAAAACATGGGGGTTATGAACAGGACAGAAATAAAACCATGTCAAACATTGTTTTTAAAGACAATGTTCTGTAGTTAGTATTGTGTTAACACAGGTCACGTCTCTCTCTCTCTCCTCCAGTGGTTGTTGGACTGCCTGGCTTGCCTGCTTAAGCTCATCTGCCAGTTTGCGGTGGACCCGGCCGACCTTGACCTAGCCTACCACGACGTCTTCTCCTGGTCGGGCCTCACCGACAGCCAGCGCAAAAGGGCCTGGCCTGGCAAGTCCCGCAAGTCCGCCGGCGACCACGGCAAGGGCCTGCACATCCCCCGCCTCACAGAGGTACACTGGTCCTCAGCTAAATGCTAACAGCATATGCTCACCGCTGGGTGGGGAGTTGCCATCCTTAACTCTTTCTGTGCAGGACACAGCCTTTCTTTCCACAGCTGTAGCACTTAAAAGAGAAATGATCGAGCGATTTTGTATTATTTTGTTTGACATAACCATGAAATACAGAAACGTGTAATAACCCCAGATTGAGCAACCAGTAACCGTAAAATATGAATAAAACATTTTTATAAAAAAAAATGTAAACTTAATTTCTGTAGTGAAGGCAACATTTCTGTAGAAAGTAGTAGAGAATGTCCTGCAGCATCTTTTTCTATCCCCATCTATTTCCTCTTCTCTCCCTCTGAAGCAGTCTTCTATTTCTTCTTCTCTCCCTCTGAAGCAGTCTTCTATTTGCCTCTTCTCTTCCCTCTGAAGCAGTCTTCTATTTCTTTCTTCTCTCCCTCTGAAGCAGTCTTCTATTGCCCTCCCTTCTCTCCCTCTGAAGCAGTCTTCTATTGCCTCCCTTCTCTCCCTCTGAAGCAGTCCTTTATTGCCTCCCCTTCTTCCCTCTGAAGCAGTCTTCTATTGCCTCCCCTTCTCTCCCTCTGAAGCAGTCTTCTATTGCCTCCCCCTTCTCTCCCTCTGAAGCAGTCTTCTATTGCCTCCCCTTCTCTCCCTCTGAAGCAGTCTTCTATTGCCTCCCCTTCTCTCCCTCTGAAGCAGTCTTCTATTTTGCCTCCCCTTCTCTCCCTCTGAAGCAGTCTTCTCTTGCCTCCCCTTCTCTCCTCTGAAGCAGTCTTCTATGCCTCCCGCTTCTCTCCCTCTGAAGCAGTCTTTCTATTGCCTCTCCCTTCTCTCCTCTTGGAAGCAGTCTTCTATTGCCTCCCCTTCTCTCCCTCTGAAGCAGTCTTCTATTGCCTCCCCTTCTCTCCCTCTGAAGCAGTCTTCTATTGCCCACAGCTATTTTGTCTCTGCACTTCCTTCCCTGTGGTGTCTTGGCCTCTACACGAACTTCAAAACTATCCCCATGGTTAATTCTTTCTATCTTAAATACTTGATAAACTTGATAATACTTTATTTTATTTTMTTCAGGTTTTCCTGGGCCTTGTCCAAGGCACCAACCTGATCCAGCGCTTGATCAACGTGGCCTACACGTACGACAACCTAGCACACAGGTGAGAGAACACCGAAGACAAGCCCTGTGTTTCAGTGGTCACACTACGCACTAGCGTGCTATGTAGTACTTAACTACTTATTATGTTTGGTGTGGCAATGTATGTGGTCACACTCTCCATGCCAAGAAAGGCTTTTGAATTTGAAGACAGGGAACAAATGATTGGATTTGATGGAAGGCGTTAGGCATTCATTGTAAGTTCTCCTATGGACATGGGGTATCAGTGTGAAATGTTTTTGTACTAAAGGTTTCCGTCAGCCTATCTTGACTTTGTTTACTTCCTGTCTCACCTGCAGAGTTTTGAAGGCCCAATCGGATCACCGGTCCCGCCATGAAGGTGAGCTACATTTTACAAATGCTTAAATGTTAATCAACATGACAAATTAAAAGCCACACTTATTTTTTTTTTTCACACAACAATTTTRCGCTGAAAGTACAACTTTCATAGCCTCCTTATCCATTCTGTATGTGCTTAAGCACATTGTTCTTGTGAATGACTCATTAGACATGTGAAATGACGACGTTATTCCTATGTTCCAGTGACCCACTACTCCATGTGGCTGCTGGTGAGCTGGGCCCACTGCTGCTCCACGGTCAAGTCCGGTCTGGCCGACAGCGACCACCTCCACGACTGGCTCAAGAAGCTCACCCTGCTGGTGCCGGAGGTGAGATCTGGGGGAATAATGAGACACTGACCCCCCCCCCGGAAATGAACTGCTGTCTAGTTTTGTCTTCATCTTGCTTTTCTTCCCCCTGCCTAAAAACATGGCCTCAGTTTCGTTTCAGTGTAACATTTGTGGGTATTTCCACCCGAAAATATTGTCTCTGGGAAGAATCTAGCTATACCGCGATTTGTTGATCCTATTTTGATGCCACTGAAATACTAACTATTCTGTGATCCGTGTGACCTTGGTAACAACATCAAATAGAGGAAGGTGTTGACGTGAGTGTGTCTCTTGTCCTTCTCAGACGGCGGTGCGTCACGAGGCGTGTAACGGCCTGTACAAGCTGTCCCTGTCGGGTCTGGAGGGAGGAGAGTCCATCAACAGGTCCTTCCTGCTGCTGGCCGCCTCCACGCTGCTCAAGTTCCTCCCCGACGCACAGGCCCTCAAACCACTGCGGGTGGGTACAGCACACACACACACTTGCGCGTATAGACCCGATGCTTACAGACACACACAAGCACAATTTTGTTGTACTGTATACTGATAAAAACAAATGTGTTCGTTGTGGGTTATTCAATTCCTAGGTCACGTCAAGTCACACATACCTAATATAAGTATGGCGGGCTCTGTAGCTGATGTGCTGTGTGGTCATGTGTTCAGGTGGAGGACTATGAAGAGGAGCCCGTGCTGAGGACGGGCTGTAAGGAGTACTTCTGGCTGCTGTGCAAGCTCATCGACAACATCCACGTCAAAGACGCCAGCCAAACCACTCTGTTGGACCTGGATGCTTTAGCCAGACACCTGGCCGACTGCATACGGAGGTGAGTCCAAGATGATTCTAAGACCAGGTCTGCGTCTGAAACGGCGTCCTATTGGACCATGGGCCCCCGRGTCAAAAGAAGTGCGCTATATAGGAAATATGGTGCCGTTTTCGGACACAACCCAGGTCTCTATTGAAATAGATGTTTAATGTGTGATGGCTTGCGTTGTCCACATTCATTCTGGAGTATGAAGGCCAGCTCAGTTCAAATACACAAGACAAGACTGTTTTTAAACCACTTCTACAATGACGTTTGCTTGATCAAACATTGACCTGTCTCCCGCTCCCCAGCCGTGAGATCCTGGACCAGCAGGACGGCGCCATCGAGGACGACGGCCTCACGGGCCTCCTGCGCCTCGCCACCAGCGTCCTCAAACACAAGCCCCCCTTCAAGTTCTCCCGAGAGGGCCAGGAGTTCCTGCGCGACGTCCACAACCTGCTCTTCCTCCTTCCCAGCCTGGCCGACCGCGCCCAGCCCAAGTGCAAGTCGCATGCRGCCCGCGCCGCCGCCTACGACCTCCTGGTGGAGACGGTGAAGGGCTCGGTGGAGAACTACAGRCTGCTTCACAACTGGGTCATGTCCCAGCACATGCAGAGTGAGAAGAAAMTTTAGGAACCGTTGAAAATGTTACTAGGAATATTTGTCAATGAGAGTAATGCATTGGTAGGAGGGTCCAAGGGAATACAATGGCTATTGAATTAGACATTGTGCTGGCTGACAGAATCTGAAAATAGTTTTCGCCCCTAAACTGCGCCTAGCTGTTTTCTTTGGTGGGGTGGGGGAGTAGAAATACTATATAYGCTGGTTTTAAACAATCAGCCAAATAGCATCCCTTTGAATTCGAGCCTTCCTGTTGGTAATGTCTGCTCCATGATTGGATCAAATGAGTGAACCAAGTTGGTTTATTRAAGTTCAAGGTCATTTTTTGAAAATGCTATGATTTAAGATATTTSAGCATCATCAAACAATCTTAGATCCGGTATATTCTATTAGGCTCCTGAACCATATGAATATTTGTGTTAATGTTAATTAAATTGACAGCCTCTCACGCCCCGTACAAGTGGGACTACTGGCCCCACGATGACGTGCGTGCCGAGTGTCGCTTCGTAGGCCTCACTAACCTGGGGGCCACCTGCTACCTGGCCTCCACTATCCAACAGCTCTACATGATCCCTGAGGCACGCCAGGCCGTCTTCACTGCGAAGGTCAGTCCTCTCTATATTACCGTGGTTCCTTTTTCACAATGCTGTAGTTTGTACGGGGGCAATTTCGCCTCATCCACGCTTGTAGATAGCAGTCAACTGGATGATCCACGGCGGCCATTTTGCGCAAGAATACTCATCCCACACGTGCTTTTTCACTCCCTCTGCCACCGGAAGAATGCTTTGATGTTGAAATTGTGAATGTTTGTTTGTTAATGAGAGTTTGTGTGTTTTTTTTCCAGTACGCAGAGGAGATTAAGCACAAGACCACCTTACTGGAGCTCCAGAAGATGTTCACCTATCTCATGGTACGCAGCCGGTCTCTCTCTCTCTCTCAGCCCTCTGTCTCACACCCTTCTCATCCATCTCCTCAGTCCTCATATGACAAGAACAAACTGACGTTGTCCCCGTGGAGAGCCCGCTACTTCATTTTTGCTCCACTCATCTGTCTTCCATTTGCTCCTCGCTCCGTTCCAGGAGAGCGAGAGGAAGGCGTACAACCCCCGGCCGTTCTGTAAGACCTACACCATGGACAAGCAGCCCCTGAACACGGGCGAGCAGAAGGACATGACCGAGTTCTTCACCGACCTCATCACCAAGATAGAGGAGATGTCCCAGGACCTGAAGAACACAGTGAAGACGCTCTTTGGAGGGGTCATCACCAACAATGTGGTCTCGCTGGTAAGAATCACTGTACTCCTTTCAATGTTTACCGGCAACATTTCCATAGTGCAAAAGAATTGTGTAAAGTGCAAAACTCGTTATAAACCGCATTAAACAACACTGCGAGATAACGAGATTTACTGTCTTTTTTGTGCTGTGCACAATTCCTTTGCGCTACAAGAATTCACTACAAAATGTCGCCCTATGTGTGTTTATTGCGTTTGTGTTGGAGTGTGTGTGCGTGTGTGAAGCCATCCTCATCCAGCTAATTTTCTCTGTCCAACAGGACTGTGACCACGTGAGTCAGACAGCCGAAGAGTTCTACACCGTCCGGTGCCAGGTGGCCGACATGAAGAACATCTACGTAAGCACGTCGCCATCAACATCGTTGACTTTGTTTTAGAAGTGCAACCAAGTGTTATAGACTGGGGTTTACCTTCCAGTCACAAGTCTCAAATCTCATAGCATTGTAGTATCACACCGATGCCTTCTATTTTTACTCTGGCAAATGGCAACTTTTCCTCATGTCATCCTATGTTGTGTTCTGTTAGTCTGGTGTATTTTCTATGCTCCTAGTTCTTGTGGGCATACAGTGCTGCTTGGCGTGTTGCTAGAGACGTTGGTGTGTCTTCGTGTTTCCTCAGGAATCTCTGGACGAGGTGACCATCAAGGACACTCTGGAGGGGGACAACATGTACACCTGCTCCCAGTGTGGCAAGAAAGTACGCGCCGAGAAGAGGTGAGTCGACTCTAACCTCCCGAAGAGGACCCTGCTGGTCCAAATGCGTTGTACTTTCTCTCCTGAAAATAAGCTAAACATAATACATTGGAGTTGGTAGTTGTATACCAGACATTTTTGGAATGGTTAGCTGGTTTTCCACCAGTTGATGTTGGTTTACGATTTGAAGAAATAACTTAATGACATCTCTAGTTTCTCTTAATTTTTTTGTTGTTGTCCAAGACCTGTGCTTATATTAATCTCCCTTCCCTTTCTCCATCCTGCTCCATTCCAGGGCCTGCTTCAAGAAGCTGCCTCGCATCCTGAGCTTCAACACCATGCGCTACACCTTCAACATGGTCACCATGATGAAGGAGAAGGTCAACACGCACTTCTCCTTCCCCCTGCGCCTCGACATGACCCCCTACACTGAGGACTTCCTCATGGCCAAGGGCGACAGGAAAGAGGGTACGCGTCACTTCCTGTTCCCGACAGAGCCCCAACCACCTGATTGGTTCTCTATAGGCCCTGTACTAAATTCACTTGGTGTCACTATACTGTCTATTCGGTGTATTTGAAATTGGGTTGAATAGCAATAGGAGGAGAATTACCTTTTCATAGTCTGTAGAAAAAAAGACAAATGTACAGGTGGTGGATAGAAAAAAGAATATTTGAAAACAATGTCGTGTCTGTAATGATCCCCAGTGATTTATCGCCGATATATTAGAAGTTTTGAACCTCTTGGTATCTTCGTCAGGTCCACCTAGCCTATCAGAGGGCAAGCTAGGTGGAGCAACCAGCATGCCTTCAACCAATAATTGGAGGAATGGATTGCTCATTGACGTGGTCCACTATACCCTACTACAGGTTTCCGGGAGGAGGGTGGGGCTAAGGTGGCGGAGAGCTACGAGTACGACCTAATCGGCGTCACGGTGCACACAGGCACGGCGGACGGCGGCCATTACTACAGTTTCATCCGAGACATCGTCAACCCGCACGCCTACAAGAATAACAAATGGTGAGGAATATCTCTGGCTCTTATTGAAATCAGATCAGCGGGGAATAAAATTTAAAAAAAAAGAGGTCTCATGTTATGGCTTTACGATACACTGTGCTACATTTTAGTGCTTTAGAATTTTCGGGAATATAATCGACTGTCATTAACTTAGTTTGCTTTTCTCAGGTACCTGTTCAACGATGCCGAGGTGAAGCCCTTTGATTCAGCCCAGCTAGCCTCCGAGTGCTTCGGTGGAGAGATGACGGTAAATCCTAAAATAAAGACAAAGCTCCAGCGTTTTCCTGTTCATTTATACTTTTCAATGTTGAAATGTTTCGTCTCACCAACATGTTTGTCTTTCAGACGAAAACGTACGACTCTGTCACCGACAAGTTCATGGACTTCTCCTTTGAGAAGGTCAGTTTCCCAGTCAGTTTCCCAGTCAGTTTCCCAGTCAATCGTTTTCTAATGTGACATTTAGTTGAATGAAATGATGGGTTTTAAAGTTGACAGTTTGTCCCGTGTCTCTCCCTCCAGACCCACAGTGCCTACATGCTTTTCTACAAGAGAGTGGAGCTCGAGGAGGAAAATGGCAAAGACTTCAACTTCGACGTTTCTCCAGATCTACTCGAGGTACCCGGCTGGTTACAATCTCATGGCGCTCTCCTTTCTCGCGTTCGTTATTCTCTCCCGACTTTGAAATACTTATTCTGTATTTCTTTTCTCTACTCAGTGGATTTGGCAAGACAACATGCAGTTTCTCCAGGACAAGAACATTTTCGAGCACACATACTTTGGGTAAGTGACACATTTCTTTGTACTAGCCATCATGACTACGTTTTCTGAAGCTAGACTGCAGATGTGATATTCTTGAGAACTTATGTTAAGAGTTCTTTGCTTGTAAATATATAACTAAATCGATTTTACTTACAAAGTACTGTCTCAATTAAAGCTCATATCCATTCAAATATGAATATGGTCTTGATCTATTAACATGGTGTAAGTTATGTAGGATGAAGTGTTGCCTTGGTGGATAAACTGGTCTGAGATCAGTGTTGTGACTCTCTCTGTACTCTTACCTCCAGGTTCATGTGGCAGCTTTGCAGCAGCATCCCTAGCACTTTACCAGACCCCAAAGCCATCTCCCTCATGACTGCCAAGGTACGACCGCACTCCACTAAAGCCTTATTCTCAACCATAGAACTTAATTTGAAAAATCCTTGACCTTTTCACCGTTTTTTAATTTTTATGGTTTTACCTTTACACTTTTTGAATATACTTTCCACTCTCACACTTCTCCTTGGTTACAGCTTAGCACGTCGTTTGTCCTGGAGACGTTCATTCACTCCAAGGAAAAGGTGAGTTGTCCTTCCTTACTGTCAGTGGATGGCTCCCTCTAGTGGCTAGATTGCAGTCTGGTTATTTTTCAGCGGTTTGATTTTATGCCCTCTGTTTTACAGCGTGGTAGATGGTCTGTAACTTCTAGCAAGGGTTTGTCTACATTTTGTCTGTGTGTTTTCAGCCCACCATG
>NW_019957641.1:140897-150090 GCF_002910315.2 Salvelinus sp. IW2-2015 | reverse complement strand
CGGCCTTGTCCAAGGCACCAAACACTGATCCAGCGGCTTGATCAACGTGGCCTACACGTACGACAACCTAGACACAGGTGAGAGAAACCACCGAAGACAAGCCCTGTGTTTCAGTGTCACAACTACGCATAGCGTGCTATGTAGTACTTAACTACTTATTATGTTTGTGTGGGCAATGTATGTGTTGCACACTCTCCTGCCAAGAAAGGCTTTTGAATTTGAAGACAGGGAACAAATGATTGGATTTGATGGAAGGCGTTTAGGCATGTCATTGTAAAGTTCTCCTATGGTCATGGGGTATCAGTGTGAATGTTTTTTTACTAAAGGTTTCCTCAGCCTATCTTGACTTTGTTTACTTCCTGTTCTCACCTGCAGCAGTTTTAAGCCCAATCGGATCCACCGGTCCCGCCATGAAAGGTGAGCTACATACTTTAACAAAATGCTTAAATTTTAATTCACATGGACAATTAAAAGCCACACTTATTGTTTTTTTTTTCAACAAAATTTTACGCTGAAGTACAACTTCAGTAGCCTCCTTATCCATTCTTGTAATGTGCCTTAAGGCACATTGTCTTGTGAATGACTCATTAGACCATGTGAAATGACGACGTTATTCCTATGTTCGCAGTGACCCACTTACTCCATGTGGCTCTGGTGAGCCTGGGCCCCTGCTGCTCACGGTCAAGTCGGTCTGGCCGCAGCGACCCACCTCCACGACTGGCTCCAAGAAAGCTCACTCCTGCTGGTGCCGGAGGTGAGATTCTGGGGGAATAATGGAGACACTGACCCCCCCGCCCGGAAATGAACTGCCTGTCTAGTTTTGTCCTTCATCCTTGCTGTTTTTTCTTCCCCTGCCTAAAAACATGGCCCTCAGTTTCGTTTCAAGTGTAACATTTGTGGGTCATTTCCACCGAAAAATATTTGTCTCTGGGACAGAATCTAGCTATACCGTGATTGTTTGGATCCTATTTTGGCCACTGAAATACTAACTATTCTGTGATCCGCTGTGACCTTGGTAACAACATCAAATAGAGGGAAGGTGTTGACGTTGAGTGTGTCTCTTGTCCTTCTCAGACGGCGGTGCGTCACGAGGCGTGGTACGGCCTGTACAAGCTGTCCCTGTCGGCGTTCTGGAGGGAGGAGAGTCCATCAACAGGTCCTTCCTGCTGCTGGCCGCCTCCACGCTGCTCAAGTCCTCCCCGACGCACAGGCCCTCAAACACTGCGTGGTGGGTTACAGCACCCACACACACTTGCGCGTATAAGACCCGATGCTACAGACACACACAAGCACAATTTTGTTGTACTGTTATACGATAAAAACAAATGTGGTTCGTTAGTGGGTTATTCAATTCGCTAGGTTCACGTCAAAGTACACATACTCTAATTATAAGTATGGCCGGGCTCTGTAGCCTGATGCTGCTGTGTGGTCATGTGTTCAGGTGGAGGATATGAAGAGGAGCCCGTGCTGAGGACGGGCTGTAAGGAGTACTTCTGGCTGCTGTGCAAGCTCATCGGGACAACATCCACGTCAAAGACGCCAGCCAAACCATCTGTTGGACGCTGGATTGCTTTGCAGACACCTGGCCGACTGGCATACGGGAGGTGGTCCAACGATCTTCTAAGACCAGGTCTGCGTTGAAAACGGCGTCCTATTGCGACCATGGGGCCCCCGAGTCAAAAAGAAGTGCGCTATATTAGGAATATGGTGCCGTTTCCGGACACAACCCCAGGTCTCTATTGAAATAGATGTTTAATGTGTGATGGCTTGCGCTTGTCCCACATTCATTCTGGAGTATGAAGGCCAGCTCAGTTCAAATTACATACAAGACAAATACCGTTTTTTAAACCACTTCTACGAAAAGTTTTGCTTGCTCAAAACATTGACCCCCCCCCCCCACCCCATGTCTCCCGCTCCCCAGCCGTGAGATTCCTGGACCAGCAGGACGGCCATCGAGGACGACGGGCCTTCACGGGCCTCCTGCGCCCTCGCCACGCAAGCGTCCTCAACACAAGCCCCCTTCCAAGTTCTAACCGAGAGGGCCAGGAGTTCCTGCCGCGACGTCCACAACCTGCTCTTCCTCCTTCCCAGCCTGGCCGCCCACGGCTCCAGCCAAGTGCAAGCGCATGCGGCCCGCGCCGCCGCCTACGACCTCCTGGTGGGAGACGGTGAAGGCTCGGTTGGAGAACTAAGACTGCTTCACAACTGGGTCATGTCCCAGCACAATGCAGAGTGAGAAAAACGTTAGGAACCGTTGAAAATGTTTACTAGGAAATATTTGTCAATGAGAGTAATGCATTGGTAGGAGGGTCCAAGGGATACAATGGCTATTGAATTAGACATTGTGCTGGCTGACAGAATCTGAAAATAGTTTTTCGCCCCCTAAACTGCGCCCTAGCTGTTTTCTTTGTGGGGTGGGGAGTAGAAATACTATATACGCTGGCTTTTTAAACAATCAGCCCAATAGCATCCATTAAATTCAGGGCTTCCGTGTGTAATGTCTGCGCTTCCATGATGGCATCAAATGAGTGAACCAAGTTGGTTTATTAAAGTTCAAGGTCATTTTTTGAAATGCTATGATTTAAGAATATTTTCCAGCATCAATCAAACAATCTTAGATCCGTATATTCTATTAGGCTCCTGAACCATATGAATATTTGTGTTAATGTTAATTAAATTGACAGCCTCTCACCCCGTACAAGTGGGACTACTGGCCCCACGATGACGTGCGTGCGAGTGTCGCTTCGTAGGCCTCCACTAAACCTGGGGGCCACCTGCTAGCCCTGGCTCCACTATCAACAGCTACTAATGATCCTGAGGCACGCCAGGGCCCGTCTTCACTGCGAAGCGTCAGTCCTCTCTATATTAGCGTGGTGTCCTTTTTCACAATGCTGTAGTTTGTACGGGGGCAATTTCGCCTCATTCACGCCTGGTAGATAGCAGTGCAACTGGATGATCCACGGCGGCCCATTTTGCGCAGAATACTCATCCCACGACGTGCTTTTTCACTCCCTCTGCACCGAAAGAATGCGTTGATGTAGAAATTGTGAATGTTTGTTTAATGAGAGTTTGTGTGGTTTTTTTTTCCAGTACGCAGAGGAGATTAAGCACAAGACCACCTTACTGGAGCTCCAGAAGATGTTCACCTATCTCATGGTACGCAGCCGTGTCTCTCTCTCTCTCTCTCAGCCCTCTGTCTCCACACCCTTCTCATCATCTCCTCAGTCCTCAATCTGAACAAGAACAAACTGACGTTGTCCCCGTGAGAGCCCGCTACTTCTTTTTGCTCCACTCATCTGTCTTCCATTTGCTTCCTCGCTGCCGTTTCCAGGAGAGCGAGAGGAAGGCGTACAACCCCCCGGCCGTTTCTGTAAGACGCTACACATGGGACAAGCAGCCCCTGAACACGGGCCGAGCAGAAGGACATGACCGAGTTCTTCACCGACCTCATCACCAAGATAGAGGAGTGTCCCAGGACTGAAGAACACCAGTGTAAGACGCTCTTTGGAGGCGGTCATCACCAACAAATTGGTTCCGCTGGTAAAGAATCACTTACTCCTTTTTTAAAAATGTTTACCTGCAACATTTCCCTAGTGCAAAAGATTGTGTAAAGTGCAAAAACTCATCATAAACCGGAATTAAACCACACTGCTGATTACGAGGTTTACTGTTTTGTGGCACTTTCACTATTGCCTTTGGTACTATAAAGAAAATTCACTACAAAAGGGTCGCCCTTAACATGTGTTCATTGCACTGGTGTGTGTGTGCTTTACACACACATTCTCATTCCAACTCATTTCCCCGTCCAACAGGACCCTGTACCACGTGAGTCAGACAGCCGAGGAGTTCTACACAGTCAGGTTGGCCAGGTGGCCGACATGAAGAAACATCCTACGTAAAGGGCAACATCGCCGTCAACATCGTTTAGAAGTGCAACCAAGTTTTTGGTTATAGGACTGGGGTTTACCCTTCCAATCCAGTCTCATATCTCATAGCACTTGGTAGTATCACACTGCCGCCTTCCTTATTCAAAGCTTGGAATTCTTAACTCTGGCAAATTGGCAACTTTTCCGGTCAAGTCATCCTACGTCCGTGCTCTGTTAGTCCGGGGTATTTTCTACGCTCCTAGTTCTAGTGGGCATACAGTACTGCTCTGGCAATGTTGCTAGAGACTTGTTGTCTTCGGTGTTTCCTCAGGAATCTCTGACGAGGTGACCATCAAAGGACAACTCTGGAGGGGACAACATGTACACCTGCCTCCCAGTGTGGCAAGAAAGTACGCCCGAGAAGAGGTGAGTCGACGCGAACCCTTATGAGAGGAACCCTGCTGGTTTCTACTGAAAATAAGCCAGCCCATCCTACATGTGGCGTCGTAGTTGTATACTAGACATTTTGGAATGGTTGGCTGGTTTTCACATCGATGTCAATAAGTTATTTTTTTAATGGGTTCAAATCAACATCTCTAGTTTCATCCGTTTTTTTTTGTATAAGGACTTGTGCTTCATTAATCTCCCTTCCTTTTCCGTCCTTCTCCTTCCAGGGCCTGCTCAATGAAGCTGCCTCGCATCCGAGCTTCAAACACCATCGTTACACCTTCAACATGGTCCACCATGATGAGGAGAAGGTCAAACACGCACTTCCTCCTTCCCCTCCCTGCGCCTCGACAATGACCCCCTACAACTGGAGGACTCCTCATGGCCAAGGGCGACAGGAAAAGGAGGGTAACGCGTCACTTCCTGTTCCGACAAGACCCCCCCCCCCCCCCACCGCATGATTTAGTTTCTCATAGGCTCTGTACTAAACTTCACTTGTATCACTGTGTACTAGTCGTGTGTTTTGAAATCAGGTTGAATAGCAATATGCGGATAATTCCTTTTTCGTAGTCTGTAGAAAGATATGAAAACAAAGTAATGTCTGCACCTCGAATGGTCGGCAGTGATTTATCGGCGATTTAATATAACGTTTTTATCCTCTTGGTATTTTCATCTATCTAGCCTATCAGAGGTTAGCTGGACCAATAATTGGAGGAACGGGTTGCTCATTGATGTGGTCCACTATGTCCTACTACAGGTTTCCGGGAGGAGGGTGAGGCTAAGGTGGCGGAGAGCTACGAGTACGACCTCATCGGCGTCACGGTTCACACGGGCACGGCCGACGGCGGCCATTACTACAGTTTCATCCGGGACATCGTCAACCCGCACGCCTACAAGAATAACAAATGGTGAGGAATATCTCTGGCTATACTATTGAAATCAGATCAGTGGGGGAAAAAAAAAGAAAAAGAGGTCTCATGTTATTGCCTTACGATACGATATACTTTCTTGA
The DNA here is from genome assembly GCF_002910315.2 of Salvelinus sp. IW2-2015. Taxonomy (NCBI): domain Eukaryota; kingdom Metazoa; phylum Chordata; class Actinopteri; order Salmoniformes; family Salmonidae; genus Salvelinus; species Salvelinus sp. IW2-2015. Next base: position 144,765 of record NW_019957641.1, on the reverse strand, counting down.
CCATTTACATGGAAGTTAATTCATGACAATCGTTTGATTGACATCTGTGTGCTTTTGAATTTTAGGGAATACAACTGACTGCAATTAACTTAATTCGTTTGATTTTCTCAGGTACCTATTCAACGATGCCGAGGTGAAGCCCTTTGATTCAGCCCAGCTAGCCTCCGAGTGCTTCGGTGGAGAGATGACGGTACCCCCCCCCCCCCCCCCAAAAAGACAACGCTCCAATGTTTTACCGTTAATTAATACTTTTAAATGTTTTGTCTCACCTACATGTTTGTCTTTTAGACAAAAACGTACGATTCTGTCACCGACAAGTTCATGGACTTCTCCTTTGAGAAGGTCAGTTTCCTTCTAAATCATTTTCTAATGTTTAAATGTAGTTTTAATGATGCGATGGGTTTTAAAGTTGACAGTTTGTCCCGTGTCTCGCACTCCAGACCCACAGCGCCTACATGCTTTTCTACAAGAGAGTGGAGCTAGAGGAGGAAAATGGCAAGGACTTCAACTTCGACGTTTCTCCAGATCTACTCGAGGTACCCGGCTGGTTACAATCGCATAGCGCTCTCCTTTCTCACATTCTTTATTCTCAAACTTTGAAATGCTTATTCTGTGTTAATTTTTTAAATTTTCTCTACTCAGTGGATTTGGCAAGACAACATGCAGTTTCTCCAGGACAAGAACATATTCGAGCACACATACTTTGGGTCAGCGGCACATTTTTGTACTAGCCATCACGACTGTACTTTTTCTGAAGCTGGAATGCAGATGTGATATTATTGAGAGTTTATGTTAACAGTACTTTGCTTATGTGCCTGTGACTTTACCCTGAAATGTATAACCAAATTGGTTTTACTTATGAAATACTGTCTCAATTACCGCTCATATGCAATCAAATATGGTCGTGATCTATTAACATAGTGTAAGTTATGTAGGATGTTGTGTTGGTGGATAAACTGGTCTGAGATCAGTGTTGTGACTCTCTCTGTACTCTTACCTCCAGGTTCATGTGGCAGCTTTGCAGCAGCATCCCTAGCACTTTACCAGACCCCAAAGCCATCTCCCTCATGACTGCCAAGGTACGACCGCACTCCACTAAAGCCTTATTCTCAACCATAGAACTTAATTTGAAAAATCCTTGACCTTTTCACCGTTTTTTAATTTTTATGGTTTTACCTTTACACTTTTTGAATATACTTTCCACTCTCACACTTCTCCTTGGTTACAGCTTAGCACGTCGTTTGTCCTGGAGACGTTCATTCACTCCAAGGAAAAGGTGAGTTGTCCTTCCTTACTGTCAGTGGATGGCTCCCTCTAGTGGCTAGATTGCAGTCTGGTTATTTTTCAGCGGTTTGATTTTATGCCCTCTGTTTTACAGCGTGGTAGATGGTCTGTAACTTCTAGCAAGGGTTTGTCTACATTTTGTCTGTGTGTTTTCAGCCCACCATGYTGCAGTGGATCGAGCTACTGACCAAACAATTCAACAACAGCCAGGCGGCCTGCGAGGTAAATTGACTGTTGAAGCGCAAATCAAGGGTCCACATATTGTGCTGAAATGGTTTTCAATCATTATCAGGGTAATTGCTAACTTCCTGTCGTCATGGTCTTTCAGTGGTTTTTGGACCGCATGGCTGATGATAACTGGTGGCCCATGCAGATCCTCATCAAGTGCCCCAATCAGATTGTTCGACAGGTGAGAGCCCCAATCAGATTGTTCGGCAGTCACACACACACACACACACTCTCACTCACACACACTCATACTCTCTGCCCTGTTGTCCCCCATCAGATGTTTCAGAGGCTGTGTATCCACGTCATCCAGAGGCTACGGCCAGTCCACGCCCACCTCTACCTACAACCTGGCATGGAGGACGGGTAGGACTGGTTGCTTATGTACCAATCAATCATCCACCCACTCAATCACTCACAACTGAGAAACATGTTCATTTGTAAGCTTTATAACGTTAACAATTGATGGCTTACACAAATTTTCTGGAGCATTTTTCTCACATTAAACTGGTTTGTGATATCCCATGAGTCTATAACGTGGCTTTTGAGCTGATCATGTTTTGCTGCCACTAGAGGCGTTGCAGCGTGACATCACAGTGTTGTGTCTGTGTCATTAGCTCGCTGAAAGGTGCCATGTGTCACCTACTTGCCCTAGCACTGTGGGCACTTGGAGAGTTTTGTGGCACAACATTGAGGAAAATGGTCACTAACCAAAGAAGTTTCAATTTATAATGTTCTGGAAAAACTCAGGGAGAACTCCACTATCACCTAGGTTATGTTCAGTAGGGTACTCAACAGAGAACGTTTCAACATGCTTTGCAACAGAAAAAGAAAATTAGACTTTCTCATTGAACAAGTCTAGGTAGTCCCTTTGTTTCAGTCCATCTTCATTTGTTTGGTAATGAACATGACCTAACAAGTTGTCTGGTGTCACTTCCTGTGTGCGGCCTGCAGGTCTGACGACATGGACGGGCCGGTGGAGGACATTGGCAGCCGCTCGTGCGTGACGCGCTTCGTCAAGACGCTGCTGTCCATCATGGAGCACGGCGTCAAGCCCCACAGCAAACACCTGACTGAGTACTTCGCCTTCCTCTACGAGTTCGCCAAGATGGGAGAGGAGGAGGTGGGTCGTTGATAACAACACTCTAGACACTTTTATCCCAAAGGACTTAAGTGTGTAAAGATGAGTCCCAAATGGCACCCTATAACCAACAGAGTGTACTACTTTTGACCAGAGCCTGCTCTCTGAGTGCATACATTTTCAGTATGTTTTCTGTGATTCCTGCAGGGCTAGAACCCCATGACCTTGGCATTACCTCACCAAGATACATGGCTGAAAGGGTTTTTAGAGAACAAGGTTTTTGCTAAGTCTGTTTTGTTTTCTCTTTTCTCATACCTCCAGAGTCAGTTCCTTCTGTCCCTACAAGCCATTTCCATCATGGTGCACTTCTACATGGGCACGAAGGGGCCTGAGAACGTAAGTATACACTAGTTGTGTGTGTGTGTGTGTTTCTGTGATTGGGTGTGTAATGACCTGGTCCCTCCAGCCCCAGGTGGAGGTGCTGTCTGAGGAGGAGGGAGAAGAGGAGGATGAGGAGGAGGACATCTTATCCCTGGCGGAAGAGAAGTACCGCCCTGCCGCCTTGGAGAAGATGATAGCTCTCATCGCCCTGCTGGTGGAACAGTCCCGCTCTGAGAGGTAGGGCACTGCCGGGCATGGCATAGCACCACTTGGGACACAGGATAGCAGTCTATGGCACAGGGATTTGACCTGCTACTAACAAAGTGGGATTTGTCAATGTCACTGGACAATCTGAGTATCACCCAGAACTAGACATTGTTGTGACTAGACAATTTGGTATTTACGTTTGCTGGGTCACAGGAAATGTTCATAGCTTTGGCACAGCACAACATAGTGTTGGTAATACTGCCCAAAAGTTAGCTAGAAATACTACCACATATAGCACCCAATTTATTCGCTGTTGTCAGTATCAAATCCTCCCCCTTCATATGTTTAATTCGTTATCTTCTTTCTAATCTCCTTTTCTCTCTCCAGACACCTGACTCTGTCCCAGAGTGACATGGCAGCCCTGACCGGGGGGAAAGGCTTCCCCTTCCTCTTCCAGCACATCCGAGACGGCATCAACATCAGGCAGACCTGCAACCTCATCTTCAGCCTGTGTCGCTACAACAACCGCCTGGCCGAGCACGTACGTTTAACGCGCGCACCAAATCGCACGCACGCACGCACCCACAAACAAACACGTCGCTGTTGTTAATGGCAGACCCTGGCCGTGACCCCACTCTCCGAGGGTGTCTCAGGGAGAGTTGGGATTTGCAAAAAGCACAGTTGGTATTA
>NW_019957641.1:117860-136075 GCF_002910315.2 Salvelinus sp. IW2-2015 | reverse complement strand
GGTGTGCAAACCTGGTCAAGAACTACAGGAAACGTATGATCTCTGTAATTGCAAACTAAGGTTTCTGTACCAAATATTCAGTTCTGCTTTTCTGATATCAAATACTTATGTCATGCAATAAAATGCAAATTAATTACTTAAAATCATACAATGTGATTTTCTGGATTTTTGTTTTAGATTCCTCTCTCACAGTTGAAGTGTACCTATGATAAAAATTACAGACCTCTACATGCTTTGTAATTGGGACCTGCAAAATTGTCAGTGTATCAAATACTTGTTCTCCCCACTGTATATATGTATATGTAGGTTACAAAAAGTTCCCCATAAAACAATCCCCTAAACAGGTTACGTAAGTGCCCTTTTCATCTTGTTTTATTTGTTACTCCCTCTCTCGCTTCCATCCCCACTCTCACAGAGAACCAACAGAGAGCTAGGTACCACTGCTGTCCACTGCACTCATCCCCATCATTCTCTTCTCACTCTAGCAAAAGAACGATTGTGTGTCGTTACGCTAGAAATATTTTTTCAAAAGCCAGACATTTAGGCTAAACGCTGCTCCAACTCTGAAATCTCTCTCTGTCCCTCTAGCGGCAGCCACCTCCTGGTCTCCCTGATTCCCAGCAACTCGTTCCGGCAGATTTCCGCCCACGCGGTCCTCCACATCCCCACGCGGGACCTGCCCCTGTCCCCCGACACCACCGTGGTGCTCCACCAGGTACGGTTACACGCTGCACTCTTTCCTCCCTGTGTTTTTATCAGTGTTAGGTTCTACTCGAGGTACAGTCGGATACTGAGAAAAGCTCAAATCAGATTTATTCACCCAACTGGATGCTTTAGCTAAATAGCGTAACATGCAAGCCTGGCCGGCCTGCTCGTTAGGCAGGATTAGGCGTCCGCCTATGGCGCCAGATTGATTGAGGGCGGCATTTTCTGATCTAAACTGACCAAGGCGCACCAACAAAAATACATAAAACCTCACGTAATTCTGGCCAAAAACAATGACAATTTCTTTCAACCAGTGGCATATGGGCTTTTTAGGTGAGCGCTGATGCCGCCCTGTGATGAGCAGTGCCCACTTTGTCAAAGACGGGGGCGTGAAATATTTCACTTGTGCGTTCCCAGCGCGCTTCTCCAGGGTGCTTTTGCTGAGATGCGGCGCTCCACCAACGTTCCGTCAAAAAGAAAATCTAACATAAATCATGTAGCAGATATAGTAGAAAGAGTATGTGGCCTTTTCTGTAGCCAACAGGCCGGAGGTCAAACGTACGACAATGTATTAAGACTGACACCTTTTACATCACGCAGGTTTCTCTGCTCAAACGAAATGGCGCCCAATCAACAAAAAAATGCGCTGTCACATTAACAAACAACATATCCTAAAAACAGGACAGGTCAAAGTAAAATGGACAATATAGAATCTACAATCACAACTGTTGTCCAGGAGTTTCTCACCCTTTGTCATGATCAGTGGTTTCAAGTTTGTATCTGTGTATTTTTGACAAGTTGATCATAGTGAAAAAATCTCATATTTCTGCATTACGTGTTGATTCTACCCTGATGAAGACAGCTTGTCTGTTAAAACGTTGGACATTAAATTATTGCATCTGAGCTACTAGAGTGTGCGGCTCTCCTTGAATTTTGTATATATTACGTGTTGTGCAAACACATTGCAAATAGGCTCACGATAACTCCCGATGAAGTTTGGTAGCTGATATTCGGAGCTTAAATAGCCAAATTGATTAGTCACAGGAATCAGGACCAATAAAGCCAATGCAACGGCCTGTTTTACAAATGGTGGGCCTACCACGTGTATGGGCATTCATAAAATTCCATGGCTGGTCGACATGGTAGGCTGCACCCCAGTAAGCACCAGCCAAGGTCCTTTTTTTGTGTCTCGCCTAGGGCGGCTGAGAGGCAAGGACCGGGCCCTGCATGCAAGTTACACAAGCATATATTTATACCCCGACTAGGCGGATTTCCCCTTTTTTGTATGTCTAAGATAAACAATTAGTCTCTGTTGCTGGGCGGAAACTAGGTCTGTGCCTCTTTGTTACTGTCCAGAACCTTTGTGGGCCGCTGTGTCTGTGTGAGAGAGAAAGCTGCAGTTAGTGTCATTGGGGCCCCTCTGGCCCCCCTCACAGATGTTTCCTCCCTCTTCAACTATTGTCCTCTCCTTGCCCTTGTTCCTCAGAAACTAACTTCGCTCAACAGCAAGCCAACTGTTGCTCTTTTGTCTACTTCCTTAGCATCTTAATATACAGCACTAACAGTGTCTGACCTGAGATCTACGCGTTCTGTACTTCCCCTTGTTGCTACAATAACACACAAGCTCCAACAACCAAATCCATAACAAGATTACTACTACTAATGAACTTATTATACAATTATAATGGGCTCAAGTCAAATGGTTTCCATCATTAGCGACGTTTCGACCAATCAGGTCTTGGCAATAATATCCATTTGCTGGTATTTTTTGATCACCTGCTCAGATATCTTCTAGGTCGAAGACTTCAGGGTAGAGATATTTTATTGAAACTGGGAGAAGTGAATATAATTTACAACCCGTAAAGGAGACTTGCATAAAACAATTTATTGACAAGATACAACGATTTAGATTGAAGTGTACGTGTTTCACAGGAACTGTTTTGTATTTATGTTTATTTTGTATGAAAATGAAAAAATACAGAAAAATATCTAGAATCTTTCCCTTTGCTCTTGTACCAGGTGTACAACCTGCTTCTGGGCCTGCTGGGTCGGGCCAAGCTCTACGTGGATGCGGCGGTGCATGGGACCACCAAGCTGGTGCAGTACTTCAGCTTCATGACCTACTGCCTCATCTCCAAGACGGAGAAGCTCATGTTCTCCGGTTACTTCATGGACCTGTGGAACCTCTTCCAGGTGAGTGGGGGGTGATGTTGAAAGGGCTTGAGTGGGCTAAATGAGACTGGGATTAGATTAGTCATTTAGAAGTTAGTCTCTTTGTGCATTCACTGCACTACACTAGAATAACTAAATACAGGCGTTTGGTCAATCTCAAGACATGAAAAGTAAGTCTATTAGTTTCATTTAGATTTGTTTGGTTCCTTTTTCTCTTCCTCTGTGGTGTGTTCACCTGTACACACATTGAATAATAACTCTAGTGATAGTAATGAAATAATTGAGTTGCAGTAAGTGAACTTCTCTGATCTTTCTCCATGTTTCCCCCCACCCCCCGTCTCAGCCCAAGCTGTCTGAACCAGCCATCGCCACTAACCACAACAAGCAGGCCCTGCTCTCCTTCTGGTACAACGTGTGTATGGAGTGTCCCGAGAACGTCCGTCTGGTCGTCCAGAACCCCGTGGTCACTAAGAACATCGCCTTCAACTACATCCTGGCTGACCACGATGACCAGGAGGTAGAAATAATACATTTTAGCTGCAAAGCCCCTAATTATTTAATTTTTTAAAATATTAACAAAATGAATCGAGCAGAGTCAACAATGTCCTAGCTATAGAAACGGTACCACTTGGTCAACCGTTGGGAAGCATAACGCTAAATTGGGCAAAGGTGAAGCCTATCTTAACCATGTTTACCAAGTTGCATGATTCTAGCGCAAAAATGTGATGCGTTATGTGTAGTGCATGTTTGCCACAGCGCCTCCGAGGCCTAACGCTACCATGGCACTGCCATATCCTACTGTCCTTTCCAACTGAAGGTTTACCAAATTACACGCCCCTACGTCCAACAGTTCAAAAGTTAGAACCTTCAGTGCAAGAAGCGCCTTCAACTGGCAAGAGAGCGGCGATCTCTGAAACTTTTCCTGGGCAATTTATCCAGGAACACGTTGGAAATGTACAAGATGTTACTAGCAAAAACACAACAGCCATAGAATGAAGGTAGGCCAGTCGCTAGAGGTGAGCCTTAAAGCCTGCTTGAAATGATTTCCCAACAGGTGGTGCTGTTCAACCGGGGAATGCTGCCTGCGTACTACGGCATCCTGAGGATGTGCTGCGAGCAGTCGCCCGCCTTCACCCGCCAGCTGGCCTCGCACCAGAACATCCAGTGGGCCTTCAAGAACCTCACGCCGCACGCCAGCCAGTACCCAGGGGTGGGTGGTCTGACTGACTCTGTCCCTTTGTGTATAATGGGAAGATTCCCTGATTTGACTGGGTGCTGGTGTGTGTTGTCTATCCGTGTGACTGTCAGGCTATCTGTTTTCTCTCTTACTGCTTCAAGCGACTATCTACCCCTCTGTTATACTGCCTATGTCTATGACCCCCCCAGGCATGTGCCCTGTCCAGAAACATCCCCTAGGCACATGAAGAGATCAGATGGGTAATAGTGGGGGCTAGGCCTCTGAGATGTTTCTAGATGGGCTCTCTGACTCCTGTATGAGGTTGATTTGCGTTTGTCTCTGTTGAATCTCTGACCACTGTCTGGTGTGTGTTTGTCCCCCTGCAGGCGGTGGAGGAGCTGTTCAACCTGATGCAGCTGTTTGTGGCCCAGCGGTCGGACATGAGGGAGGAGGAGCTGGAGGACGTCAAGCAGTTTAAGAAGACCACCATCAGCTGCTACCTCCGCTGCTTGGACGGACGCTCCTGCTGGACCACACTCATCAGGTAACACACAGAGAAGGGGAACCACACACACACACAACACACACACACACACACACACACACACACACACACACACACACACCCACACACACACACACACACACCACACAGGGAAGGGGCTCACACAACACAGAGAGGGGATCACACGCGCACACACACACACACACACAGAGGGAGGGGGACACTCTCACTTGCCACCAGGATCATGTTCATAAGGCACCATGTTGAAGAAAATGGACTGAAACAGGGACTACCTGGAATGGTCCAATAGGACACAATAATTTGTTGCAAAACGTTTTAAAACATTTTCCTTTGCATGCCCTAAAACACGGCCCAGATACGAAGCATCTGCAAAATATGAACACGCGGCAACTTAACCAGAGAAATGTCTGATGCCTTTTAGAGAATCATATGGGCACTGTCTTACTTTTGAGATGAAAGCACTGTGAAATACAGTATATGTCCATGATCTAGTGTAACTGTGTTTTGTGTCCTTCCCCAGTGCCTTCCGTGTGTTGTTGGAGAACGATGAGGACAGACTACTGGTGGTCTTCAACAGAGGACTCATCCTCATGACAGAGGTACGTCAAGACATTCTGCGCTAATTATGGTTTTTAGGCTTATATCGAACCATTTATATATTGCTTCATTTCACTGGCTTGTATATTATAATTTTGAATTGGTTGGTGGCAGTCTCGTGTTGCCACATTTCCAAGTCTCGTTCATCACTCAGCTAGCGGAAATCAAGGTTGGGTTAACGGGTTCAAAATGTAAATAATATTAGCGTTTAATGTAGTTTTATTCTGTATCCAATATAAGACATTTTATATTTTTTAAAGTTCTCAATGTAAAGGGTGCCCATAGAGGTTTATCATGACGTCAGCAGTTGCGTAAATCATTATCGGTAATTTGACGTGCCCCTCCCTCCCCTCTCTCCATCCTGCTGTCTTTAACACCGTACACATGATGTTGGTAGTTTGATGAAGTTTCTTCATTGTGAGCTGTATCCTGTAAAATAATATTTTCCTATAAAGTGTTTGAATGTTAATTTCTTAGGCCAAGGGTTCTAGCTTAGGGAACGGTTTGTCATTTGATGTGCCCCTCTCGCCCTCTCTCGCTCTCACTTGCTCCCTTTCTCTCTGCTTCCTGCAGTCGTTCAACACCCTGCACATGATGTACCACGAGGCCACAGCGTGTCATGTGACGGGGGACCTGGTGGAACTGCTGTCTATCTTCCTGTCGGTCCTCAAGGCCACGCGGCCCTATCTGCAGCGCAAAGGTCAGCGAAAACACCCTCCCTCCCCCTCTCTGGATGTTGTAACTGTAATGGGTTACAGAGTTCGTCTTTACAGTTAATTCATTCAGCTGTATCCTAAAGATATTTTATTTGAGTTATTTACATATGTAAGAGTAATTGTATTAGAATTCATGTGGCGATTGAGAGAACTATGTACATATTTATGTTGTATTGGATTACGCTATTGACTGCAAGTACCAGAATGCCTTCCGGCAGGAAGTAAAAATAAAACAAAAAAAGAACGCGCCAGTTATGTGCAAGTGATTATCGTGGCTTTTGCTGGTAACTTTCTTTTTATTGCTTTGTAGAATCTAAAGCGGTAAAATGTATTATTACTAAAGAGAAGCTTTCACCTCACAACCGACGTCCCTCGTCAATTATTTTGAAGATAGTTATTCTATGCTGACCACCTACCTTGTAGCAAAACCTAATTTTCAAGTCAAATGTTCTGTCTCCCATTGACATCAGTCAAATGTTCTCTCAGTCATGAAGTGAAAGTTAGGATTCACCTCCTTGTGAATAAGCCCTGTGTTCTTCTGTCGTAGCCTTTTGTTAACTAGAGCTCAGTGACTTGCCTTTTTTTATTTCGGGACCCTGTAAAGTCTCTGTATAACCTGTGTTGTTCTCCTATAGACGTGAAGCAGGCTCTTATCCAGTGGCAGGAGAGGATCGACTTTGCCCACAAGCTGCTCACCCTCCTCAACTCCTACAGCCCTCCGGAGCTCCGCAACGCCTGCCTGGGTAAGCACACACAAACAGTTTGGGTAGTACTTGACCACATTTTCCCCTCTAAACTATTCCACATAGTATACCTGTTGTTGTATGTAATATGAGATGTGATGTCACTAGTAGGTCCTGGTTATTTCTGTCCCCTTCCTCCAGATGTTCTGAAGGAGCTGGTCCTGTTGAGTCCCCATGACTTCCTGCACACTCTGGTGCCCTTCCTGCAGCACAACCACTGCACCTACCACCACAGCAACATCCCCAGTGAGTGCCCCCCTCCAGCTGCTACACTTAGAGTCTTATGTACTGACGAAAGTTAATGAGGACAAACGCAAGCCATCATGAAAATAATGCCGATGAATAATACTACACAGCATGCTATCCTAAGGACCCTGGCTCCGTCTGTAGCCTCCGGTTCTCCAAGTGCATGCCAGAGTACCGGGGGAGTCTTTGACTGTCCTGGCCTCTCCGTGCCTGAGGCAGTCACTCAACTGTCCTACAGATATCTAGGGACAACAAGAAAAACATGTATTTTTGTCCAGAATCTCCCGTTGACATATATGTTGCTGTAGATTTGCGTAAGACCAGGTAGGATTTGTCTGAATGTGACTCTCTTTTGTACACAGTGTCCTTTGGGCCTTACCTGCCCTGCAGAGAGAACATCAAGCTGATGGGAGGCAAGAACAACGTCCGGCCCCCCAGACCTGAACTCAACATGTGCCTCCTGCCTTCCATGGTGGAGACCAGCAAGGTGTGTGTCTCTGAATAGCACCACTGCTTCGTGTCTCTCGGACAGTTTGTCATTTTCTTAACATAAAGACCGTSTTTGGCACCAAGATCATGTCAAGTTTGATAGAACAGAGGTCTTAGTGCTAACGAGGATGTTTTATGTTTTSGGGGAAATCTCACCGCAGGTTGTTGTTGTCAGGGAGATTGCTCTCGATAGCTTACCTGGCTAAGTAAAGGTTAATTTAAGATGAAAGACCATCTGTCCTACCTGGTTAAAATCGTGGTTGGATAAGTGAAAACGGTACTCAAACCGCCGCGGAAGTTCCCTCTGGGGAAAATAGTGGTTTATGTGTGCATGTTTCTTCGCAATTTCAAGGTCTGTTCATTTCATGTGTATATTTGCGCTAGTGTGGTCTTCCTGCTGCCATTGAGAAGGATCAGCAACTTCCATGTCCCTCTGTCTCTCTCTCTCTCAGGGTAAAGATGAGGTGTATGACCGGATGCTCCTCGACTACTTTCTCTCCTACCACCAGTTCATCCACCTGCTGTGTCGAGTCGCCATCAACTGCGAGAAGTTCACCGAGACCCTTGTCAAACTAAGTGAGTGTGTGTGTGGATGCATTTCTAATGTTACTGTATCTAATGACTAAAAAGGCTGTTTGTCTGGTTGTGTGTGTGTGGTGTGTGTGTGTGTATCTGGTGTGTCGCCAATGTGACCATGTCTCTCTGGCTCCAGGTGTCCTGATAGCGTACGAGGGCTTGCCTCTGCACTTGGCCCTCTTCCCCAAGCTGTGGACGGAGCTTTGCCAGTCTCAGGTAAATAACACACACTTTCACACACAATTTCAGAAACCCTTTAACACACTCACTCAAATACAGTCACACACACACAATACTCGGACACATATGCSTACTATTTCTCTCACTTGCATACACACTTAACACACATCCAAATCTACAAACACACATCAAATTATACAAACTCACTGATTGTACGTTGTCACCGACATCTTGCTGTGCTGTTCTGTAGTCGGCCCTGGCTAAGACGTGTGTGAAGCTTCTGTGCGAGGACCCGGCGTTCGGCGAGTACATCAAGTGYATCCTGATGGACGAGAGAACCTTCCTCAACAACAACATGGCCTACTCCTTCCTCACCTGCTTCCTGCACAAGGTAGCCATCTTGGAGCCATCGCTACCATCCGTTTATTTCAACGCCGACAGCCTCTGCTTTAGCCTCTTTTTATAGCGTGTCATTTCATGTATGCATCCAATGTTGACGCCAAACCAAGGTTTCACGCTGKTCTGAGTCCCAGATCTGTTTTGCCGTCTTGTCAACTTCAAATGACCGCAAGGATGTTGGCAAGACTGCATAATCTGATCTGGGACTCAGGCTAACCTTGCTACTTTAAATACCATGTTGATGGGCCTTTTGAGTGCATGACCGCAAGTGTGTGTGTGTGTGTCATCTCTCAGGTCCAGAGCCAGGTGCTGTCAGGCCCCAGCTGCGCCAACCTGATCAGTYTGCTGGTGACCAACCTGCTGAACGAGTACCACAGCCTACAGCCCGAGCTGGCCTCGCACCGCCTGGAGCTGAGCAAGACCAGCGGCCTCCTCAACGCTGTCAGTACCCCTTATTCATGCCCTTATTCATGCCTTATTCACATTCTGTTAATGCACTATTCATGCCTTATTCACGTTCTGTTAGTACACTATTCATGCCTTATTCTAATGCAATTCATGCCCTATTTATATGCTATTCATCCCTTTTTCACGCTCTACTCGGACCTTATTCATGCTTCCTCATTAATTCCATAGTCATTCCTTACTAGATTGTCATTCCCTGTTCAAATGCTATTCTCTACTAGATAATCACTTATCCCCCCTCTGTCCCTCTCCCTCCCTCTCTTCAGGACCTGCGAGCGTTGGCGTTGATGTTTTCCATACACACCCCCCAGGCGTTGGACCCGGCTCTGGGTCCGGCCCTGCAGGAGTTGCTGTCCAAGTGTAGCGCCTGTGTGCAGCAACGCAGCGCGCTCGAACAGGAGGCCAAGGACCGCAAGGCCAAAGGTGCGACACATACAGTATACTGTCACAAACTTGAAAAATGGAAACGCATTGATGGTAGTCAATGTGTGGTGTCCCTTTCAGCCTATTGTCACTTAGTAGTGTAAGCAGATAACAGGGTTGGACTATGTGTCATTTAAACCCGTTGGGAATGATGACTTGAAGTTGGAAATGCTAATGGTAGTACTACCTGTACACAGATGTGAAGGTTAATCACCTGAGTTTCTTCTCTGTCTCTCAGCGGAGGAGGAGGGCGCCACCCCAGTGAAGCGCCGGCGGATGAGTAGCGACGACGGCCCCGGGGAAGGAACCAGCGCCGGCACCAGCACCGGGGGTGTGACCGTATCCGGACCCACCTGTGCTGCCTCCACCTCCTCCTCCCTCCCCCCATGTGTCGAGCTGAAGCCGGAGCACCAGGAGGCACTGACTCCCACCAGCACCTCGGACACRGAGACGCGGGACTCCTCGTCCCTCATCGACCCGGGAACCGAGCACGACCCGCCCTCACCGGATCCTACCGCTGCCACCAGTTGCAGCCAACCCCCTGGGGACGCCTCCCCCAAGGAGGAGAAGATGGAGGCTTCCTCTTCCTCCTCTTCCTCATCATCATCCTCTTCCTCCCTCCCGGAGACGGGAGAGTTGTCGTACGGCGGCAGCGGACAGGGAGGGAAGGAGCCGCAGTCGTCTCAGACTCAGCAGGCAGCCATGGCAGGAGCGGAGGAGGAAGAGAGGAGGGAAGCAACGGCGGCAATGGATGAGACTTGCGGAGGCTCGGCCGCCCTGGCCTCGGAGGACCTGGCCTTYCCATCTGCCCTGGGGCTGGCAGGAGAGGGGCCAGAGGTCCCAGGGTGCAGTAGCCACGCCCCCTCGCAGGCTCTGACGAACTCTGCCCCGCCTCCGGACACCCTGGAAATGCTCTACAGGACAGTGGAGGCCACTATCGCCGTGGTTACAAAACTATTTGGGAAAGGGCCGTGCTCCGCCTCCTCGTGACATCCCCATTATTGCTCTCAGCGCCATGAGCCCTTTTTAAAAATATTTTTTGTCTGTTATTTTTTTTCTCTAAATGAATTATGCTCTTTCGTTTAACACTTTTCTTTCCCTGTTTTCATCCTTTCGTTTGTTGTTTCCCTTTTCTGTGTRTGTTGCGTTGGCCTCTGCTGACGTGCTTCTATCAGTTCTTGTGCTCCGGTATGTCACGCGATCACTCCTCCCCAGCTTCAATGGCAGAAGAAGGCTCCAGACAGCATGCTCCCAAATGACTATAAACATGCACAGCCGCCAATCCATTGGACGAAAGAGATCAATGGATCGGCAAAAATAATACTTTTTTTTTTTTAACCTATTTCAGAGTTCTTTTTGAAGTGACTTATTTGTTTGAGGTTGCTGTAACGGGGAAAGGTTTACAGGAATTTTAGTCTCTTCTGTATGCAATTTAATTTTATTGCATTTTTACTCTGTATAAAATGGTGTCCTCTGTGCCAGTTTTGTACTTTATGAAAGAGGCAAAAGTTGCCTTGCTTTTTTTCTGTGGTTAATATCCAAACTAAGTTTACCTGTACATTAAAAAAGAACCACAAGAAACTTGATTCTGTAAAGAATCTTCTCTAGTTGTTGCCTGGCGGTGTATATGAAAACTATATATACATATATATATATATTTATATATATTTATATATATATATATATATATATATATAATGGTGCTTTATTTGACACGATATCTGTGGGTGAAATAAAGCAGACTTGGTGTAACAGTTGGAGCTTTATTTTATTTACTGAAAATACATTCCATAATCTATTGTCATTCTTGCTTCTTCTGGTTGTTTTGTTTCTTTTTTTATTTATTTCAATATAGGATAAATTAATAAAAATTGTAATATGAATAATTATGAACTGAAAACCACAATGAGCTATGATCATTTTTTTCCTATAGCGTCCTCGCACATCCTGGATTAAATCTGATTGATTTAGCATTGTGATTGATTTATTGTTTTAAGGATCCCCCGTACAGCCTTCACCGTGGTCGTAAGGTTTACCAGAATGTTTCCGGACTTATTCCGCCTCACGTTACACTGCTGTGAAGAACCACAATCATTTTAATTGAACCTTGTCTTTATCAAATCAAATGTATCCCATTTAGATGGAGTATGTTTTCAAGAGRAACCTGGTCCTTAGGCTGCAGCAGTTTTGAGAGAAGTCTTTGGGTGGACTGTGACACTAATGGCCGCTATTATCAGCTCTGCTCTTGTTTTTTTTTTACTCCGTCTGCTTTTGCTTTATACCTTAACAATCTAACATATGGTGTAAGTCCTTCACAACCCAATGATCAGTGTTTTGAAACAGATACGGTCTTGAAACTGTCCTTGATAGGAGGACAAGCGGGGTACTCTACGTTACCCAATCCTGGCCTTGAGAGACCAGTGTGGTGTGTGTGTGATGGTATTTTTATCGTAACCATCCTCTCTGTAAAAATGTTGTATTGATTTGTTACAGGGGTACTGAAGACAACTTTACACAGGGACCCTTCAGGCAGGTGTGTAACTTGCGGAGGGGACGGGGGGGGGTTATTAGAGACACATACATTTGAACCCCCCATTTAATATGCCATGATTAGTTTGATTTCCTTCTGTAAAGCGCCAAGCAGCTACTGTCTTTCTGGCTTTGCACCACAGAATCAGTTCCTCATTTTATGATCTAATCCCCCACTGCAAAATATGCTTTTGGACCGGCCCATGGTAAGCGCAGCACTGCGCACAATGCAGTATATAGGCTACACTCGAATGTTCCAAAATGTTATTGGATCCGTTTCAAAAAGTGCACAAGTACGTCAGTGGTTCTGTGACTGATATTAACATTTAGAAAGAGGGGAGATCTAAAGATGCAACAGCTAGCATGGGTTGCTAATATGACTAGGATTGTCTTGGGCTGCTGGGAAATGAAATGAAGTTGATAGAAACCCAGTAGAACATGCTAGAAATGCTGCTTTCAATGGTAAAAGGAACTGTTTATAAAAATCCCTCAACATTTCATGGTCTGATTTTCGCTAGGCTACTGTGGAACAAGKTAAGACATGCCTCAAAATGACTTAAAACCTCCAGGTTTTAAACCATTAYGTTTTAGTTTTAAAATGCTGATTGCCTCCGTTCAGTTTTCAAGGTGGTTGACGTGTGTRGTGCGCAAYAGGCACTGGCCTTTCTCGCAGCTCTTGTGACAATTTTGATCTGAACTAACCGTGCCCTGAGTATGTTAACTGAACAAGCCTTTACGTTCATGATAATTATCTTAAATTATATTTGTCAAACGTCACTGCCTTTAAGCCTATTTATGTAATTAAACGTTTGGCCAAATTTTCTTGCGCCCTCCATGTAGCATCGAGTTGTGGACAAGCACCTTGCTTTGAAGATGTTGCTAATTTATTTATACATATCCACCACGAGCTGCCGAACAGCTTCAATGTGCCCAGGCATACAGTACATTCAGAAAGTATTCAGGACCCCTTGACTTTTTCCATGTTTGTTAAGTTACAGCCTTGTTCTTTTAAATAATTTGTCATTGTAACCCATTTTTTTATTTCCCGATTTTGTCTCATCGCAGCATCTCCCCAATGAAGATCGAGTCATGTGTCCTCAAAACATGACCCGCCAAGGCACGTTCTTAACACCCTCTTGCTTAACCCGGAAGCCAGCGGGAGGAAACACCCGTTCAACTGACGACCGAAGTCGCTTGCAGGCACCCGGCCCGCCACAAGGAGTCGCTAGAGCGCGATGATCCAAGTATCCACCCCTCGGCAAACCCTCTGCTAACCGGATGACACTGGGCCAATTGTGCGCAGCCCTATGGGACTCTTGGTCACGGCCTGGGATCTAACCCCAGGCTGTTGTGATGCCGCAACACTGCGATGCAGTGCCTTAGACCGCTGCGCCACTCGGGAGGCCGTTACGCCCCATAATTATAAAATGGATTAAATAAATAAATCCTCGTCAATCTACACACAATACCCCATAACGACAAAGCAAAGTTTTTTTCTGAAGTTCTTGCACATTTATTAAAAATAAACATTTTATTTATGTAAGTATTCAGACTCTTTGGTATGAGATTCAAAATTGAGCTCAGGTGCATCCTATTTCCATTGATCATCCTTGAGATGTTTCTACAACTTGATTGGAGTCCACCTGTGGTAAAGTCATGATTTGGAAGGCACACAAATCAAATTTTATTGGTCACATACACATATTTAGCAGATGCTTTTGCGGGTGTTGTGATTCCRAGTCTATGTATATAGGGCCGCAKCCTCTCAGGTGCAGGGTTGCATAACCAGGTGGAAGCCRGCTAGTGATGGCTATTTAACAGTGATGGCCTTGAGATAATGTTTTTCAGTATCTCGGTCCTAGCTTTCATGCACCTGTACTGACCTCGCCTTCTGRATGATAGCGGGTTGAACAAGCCGTGGCTYGGKTGGTTGATGTCCTTGATGATATTTTTGGCTTCCTGTGACATCGGGTGCTGTAGGTATCCTGGAGGGCAGGTAGTTTGCCCCTGGTGATGCGTTGGGCAGACTGAACCGCCTGCAACCGCAGGGCTCTCCAGAGGGTGGTGCAGTTGCCCGACAGGATGGTCTCAATTGTGCATCTGTAAAAGTTTGTGCGTTTTAAGGGCCAAGCCAAATTTCTTCAGCCTGCTGAGGTTGAAGAGGCTCTGTTGCGCCTTCTTCATCAGACTCTGTGTGGGTGGACCATTTCAGAACATCAGTGATGTGTACGCCAAGGAACTTGAAGCATTCCACCTTCTCCACTGCGGTCCCGTCGATGTGGATAGGGGCGTGCTCCCTCTGCTATTTCCTGAAGTCCACGATCAGCTCCTTTGTTTTGTTGACATTGATTTGAGAGGTTATTTTCCTGGCACYGCTTTCCCAGTGCCCTCACCTTCTCTCTGTAGTCTGTCTCATCATTGTTGGTAATTAAGCCTACAACTGTTGTCATCTGCGAACTTGATAATAGAGTTGGAGGAGTACATGGCCACGCAGTCATGGGTGAACAGGGAGTACAGGAGGGGGCTGAGCACACACCCTTGTGGGGCCCCTGTGTTGAGGATCAGCAAAGTTGTTTCCTACCTACCTTCCTACCTACCTTRGGGGTGGAAGTCCAGGACCCTGCTGCACAGGGCAGGGTTCAGACCCAGGGCCCAGAGCTTATTGATGAGCTTGGAGGGTACTATGGTGTTGAATGCTGAGCTACAGTCAATGAACAGCATTTTTACATAGGTATTCCTCTTGTCCAAAGGGGATAGGGCGGCAGTGTGCAGTGCGATGGCATCATCTGTAGATCTATTGGGGCGGTAAGCAAATTCAAGTGGGTCTCGGGTGTCAGGTAAGGCAGAGGTGATATGATCCTTAACTAGCCTCTCAAAGCACTTCATGATGACAGAACCACTGCTTCTTGACACAATGCCCGCTTAAACCGGAAGCCAGCCGCACCAATGTGTCAGAAGAAACACTGTACATCTGACGACCGTGTCAGCGTGCATGCGCCCGGCCCGCTACAGGAGTCGCTAGTGTGCGATAGGACAAGAACATCCCTGCCGTCCAAACCCTCCCCTAACCCGAACGACCCTGGGCCAATTGTGCGCTGCCCCATGGGTCTCATGATCTCGGCCAGCGGCAACAGAGCCTGGACTCGAGCCAGAATCTCTAGTGGCACAGCTAGCACTGCGATGCAGTGCCTTAGACCACTGYGCCACTTGGGAGGCCTATGGTGGACATCTTGAAGCAAGTAGGGACAGTGGACTGGRATAGGTAGATTGAATATGTCCGTAAACCCTCAAGCCAGCTAGTCTGTGCATGCTCTGAGAACGCAGCTAGRGATGCCTTCTGGGCCGGCAGCCTTGCGATTGTTAAAACGCTTAAAGGAGAGCCCACAGTCCTTGGTAGCGGGCCGCGTTGGTGGCACTGTGTTATCCTTAAAGCGGGCGAAGGCGTTTAGCTTGTTCGGAAGCAAGACGTYGGTGTCCGAGACGTGGCTGGTTTTCCCTTTGTAGTCCGTGATTGTCTGTAGTCCCTGCCACATACGTCTCCTGACTGAGCTGTTGGATTGCGACTCCAACTTTGTCTTTGTACTGAAGTTTTGCCTTTTTGATTGCCTACGGATTGAATAACTACAGTGTTTGTATTCGGTAGAGGTCCACCGATTATGATTTTTCACGCCGATAACGATTTATTGGAAGACCAAACAAAAGCCGATACCGATTAATCGGACAATTTTCTTTTTTTGAAAATGTATTTTATTTGTAATAATGACAATTACAACAATACTGAATGAACACTTATTTTAACTTAATATAATACATCAATAAAATCAATTTAGCCTCAATAAATAATGAAACATGTTCAATTTGGTTTAAATAATGCAAAAACAAAGTGTTGGAGAAGAAAGTAAAAGTGCAATATGTGCCATGTAAGAAAGCTAACATTTAAGTTCCTTGCTCAGAACATGAGAAGCTGTGGTTCCTTTTAACATGAGACTTCAATATTCCAAGGTAAGAAGTTTTAGGTTGTAGTTAATATAGTTATTATAGGACTATTTCTCTATAACCATTTGTATGTCATATACCTTGACTATTTGGATGTTCTTATTAGGACTTTAGTATTGCCAGTGTAACAGTATAGCTTCCGTCCCTCTCCTCGCCCCTATCTGGGCTTAAACCAGGAACACATCGACAACCAGCCACCCTCGAAGCATCGTTACCCATCGCTCCACAAAATCCGCGGCCCTTGCAGAGCAAGGGGAAAACTACTCCAAGTCTCAGAGCGAGTGACGTTTGAAACGATATTAGTGCGCACCCGCTAACTAGCTAGCCATTTCAATCGGTTACACCAGCCTAATCTCCGTGAGTTGATAGGCTTGAAGTCATAAACAGCTCAATGCTTGAAGCACAGCAATGTGCTGTTTGAATGAATGCTTACGAGCCTGCTGCTGCCTACCACCGCTCAGTCAGACGTGCTCTATCAATCATATGACTTAATTATAACATAATAATACACATACGAGCCTTTGGTCATTAATATGGTCGAATCCGGAAACTATCATTTTGAAACAAAACGTTTATTATTTCAGTGAAATACGGAACCGTTACGTATTTTATCTAATGGGTGGCATCCCTAAGTCTAAATATTGCTGTTACATTGTACAACTTCAATGTTATGTCATAATTACGTAAAATTCTGGCAAATTAGTTTGCAACGAGCCAGGCGGCCAAACTGTTGCATATGCCCTGACTCTGCGTGCAATGAATGCAAGAGAAGTAGAGAAGTGACACAATTTCACCTGGTTAATATTGCCTGCTAACCTGGATTTCTTTAGCTAAATATGCAGGTTTAAAAATATATACTTCTGTGTATTGATTTTAAGAAAGGCATTGATGTTTATGGTTAGGTACAGTCGTGCAACGGATTGTGCTTTTTTTCGCAAATATCGCTTTTGTTAAATCATCCCCCGTTTGGGAAGTTGGCTGTCTTTTGTTAGGAAGAAATAGTCTTCACACAGTTCTCAACGAGCCAGGCGGCCCAAACTGCTGCATATTACCCTGACTCTGTTGCAAGAGAAGTGACACAATTACCTAGTTAATATTGCCTGCTAACATGAATTTATTTTAACTAAATATGCAGGTTTAAAAATATATACTTGTGTATTGATTTTAAGAAAGGCTTTGATGTTATGGTTAGGTACACGTTGGGAGCAACGACAGTCCTTTTTCGCAGATGCACACCGCATCGATTATATGCAACGCAGGACACGCTAGATAAACTAGTAATATCATCAACCATGTGTAGTTAACTAGTGATTATGATTGATTGATTTTTTTTTTATAAGATAAGTTTAAATGCTAGCAAGCAACTTACCTTGGCTCTTACTGCATTCGAGTAACAGGCAGGCTCCTCGTGGAGTGCAATGAGAAGCAGGTGGTTAGAGCGTTGGACTAGTTAACTGTAAGGTTGCAAGATTGAATCCTCGAGCTGACAAGGTAAAATCTGTCGTTCAGCCCCTGAACAAGGCAGTTAACCCACCGTTCCTAGGCCGTGTGTTAACTGACTTGCCTAGTTAAATAAAGGTGTAAAAAAAACACAAACGGCCAAATCGGTGTCCAGAAATACCTATTTCCGATTATGAAAACTTGGAAATCGGCCATTCCGATTAATCGGTCTACCTCTAGTATTCGGCCATATTGCCAGTCACCTTGCCATGATTAAATGCAGTGGTTTCCACTTTGAGTGAATGCTGCCATCTATCCACTGTTTCTGGTTTGGGTAGGTTTTAATAGTCACAGTGGGTACAACATCTCCTATACACTTTCTGATGAACTCAGTCACCGTATTCATCGATGGTATTGTCAGAGGCTACCCAGAACATAYCCCAGTCCGCATGATCAAAACAATCTTGAAGTATGGATTCCGATTGGTCAGACCAGCGTTGAATAGACCTTACCACGGGTAATTCCTGTTTTGAGTTTCTGCCTATAGGAAGGGAGAAGCAAAATGGAGTCGATCAGATTTGCAGAAGGAGGGCGTGGGAGGTCCTTGTAGGCATTTTGAAAAGTTTAGTAGAAATGGTCCAATGTTTTTCCAGCGCGAGTACTACTGTCAATGTGTTAGAACTTGGCTAGTATTTTCCTAAGATGCTTTGTTAAAATCCTCAGCTACAATAAATGAGGCCTCAGGATATGTGGTTTCCAGTTTGCATAAAGTCCAGTGTTGTTCTTTGAGGGCCGTCATGGTATCGGCTTGAGGTGGAAAATACACGGCTGTGACT
>NW_019957641.1:111408-117165 GCF_002910315.2 Salvelinus sp. IW2-2015 | reverse complement strand
GTAGTTAATCATGAAACATACACCCCCACCTTTCTTCTTCGCGGAGAGTTCTTTATTCTTGTCTGCACGATGTACTGAGAACCCAGCTGGCTGTATGAGAGCCATGTTTCYGTGAAACAGAGTATGGTACAATCCTTAATGTCTCTCTGGAAAGAGATCCTAGCCCTGAGCTAGTCTACTGAACGTTGGCGAGTAATATACTCGGAAGCGGTGGATGGTTTGCACGCCTCCTGAGTCGGACTAGAAGTCCACTCCGTATACCTCTTCTCTGCCAGCGGTGTTTTTGAGCAGCCTCTGAAATAAGTTAAATTGCCCTGGGGGGTACAAACAAAGGATCTAATTAGTCGKGTTCCTGGTTGTAATGCTGGTGATTTACCGCTACTCTGATATCAAAAAGTTATTTCCGGCTGTATGTAACACAACAATTCTGGGCTAATAATGTAAGAAATAACACACACAAATTACTACAGAGTTGCTTAGGAGCTGGAAGCTGAGCTGGCATAAGATAGGATTGTGTCGAGGCACAGATCTGGGAAGGGTCCCCAAAAAAAAGACTCAGTTGATAGCCCCATTTTCGATTTCAGTAGTACTCCTATTCAGTGGTGGGAAAAGTACCCAATTGTCATACTTGAATAAATGGGACGATGCCTTAATAGAAAATGACTCAAGTGAAAGTCACCCAGTAAAATACTACTTGAGTAAAGTCTAAAAGTATTTGGTTTTCCATATAACTATCAAAAGTAAATTGAATTGCTAAAATATAAGTATGAAAAGTAAAAGTATAAATTTCAAATTCCTTATATTAAGCAAATCAGACTGAACTATTTTCTTGTTTTTCATATTTATGGATTGCCATGGGCACAATMCAACACTCAGACATAATTTACAAATGGAACATTTGTGATTAGTGAGTCTGCCAGATTAGAGGCAGTAGGGATGACAAGAGATGTTCTCTTGTGTTAGGGTTGCGTCAATTCAATCTGGTATAAGGACAAGTATGACAATGAGTCACTAATTGTATGCTAAAGAGAGTAAGAGAATCATCCACGCTTTCTTCTGCTTTAGAATAAAATAAAAATACCACACCCGTCAACCATGTGACTCATCTCTGCCACTCAAAAAATAAAAATTAATAAATCAAAAATTGGAAAAAAAAAAAATATTGGCCCCGCCCCCCAAATTAAAAAAAAATTGTTTTTTATTAAATTCAAACATGGCCCCACAACTATTTTAAAAATCAACGCACTTAAGCTTATTATAATAAAAGTTTACATACCCTAACATTACTCTATCATATGTTATAATACTATATACTCTAACACTACTAAGCATGCTTGCCTAATAAGCCGTTCGGAACCATCACATCATTATCATATATTAATATGTACATAAATAACTTATTCATAAAATCCTTAACACTTGTGTGTATAACGGTAGTATGTATGTTGAAAATTGGTATGAGGATTAATTACTGCACGGTTTGAATAAGAAAGGACACGAGCATTTATCGTACTACCACATACTGCTAACCATGTGTATGATGACCTACCATTTGAATATTGAATTTTCTGCACTTATTAGAGACATTTCATCTGTAAAACAAACAAAGACTTTTAGAACCAATAAATGTATAGAGAATAGGAAAAAAAGGGGCACTGGATATGAATAGGGAACATTTTGAGGCAGGAAGAATAGGCGGAGCTTACGTATTCACTTTATTTTTAATAATATGCATATAATTGTTTCTGAGTGATAAATGAATGGAGAGTATGTATAATCGCCTAGTCACCGAACATAAACTGAAAACCAACATCTTCAACTGTGGCAGATGTAGGTTGAAGCGTAGGGAGAGGAGAGGAAAGAAACATACCCATGGGATAGAAAGTGTCCTTATTATTTTTACTAAGAACATTTCTCTATGCTAATCGCTTAGACTAACTTTAGAAATGGCTCTCGAGCTCATATTTTTGTTTTTTTATTGGAATGACTCTAATAAACACTACCACAAAACAGAATGTCCAGACAAGAAAGGAATCAGGATGATTAAAAAGGAAATCAATATATTAAGGTTTTTAAGCCCCGTAAATCCTGTGCGTAGGATACACAATATACTATTGTAGGATCATGATGGAATGGTAGGGAGTGTTTCCAAATACTATTCCTGGAGGCAAGGGTGATCACTTTAATGTATTGATATGGGAGGGGGTCAGGGAGACATGCCCCACACTGAAGGGATTTGTATTAAAAAAAATAAATGTGAAATAATTACTTTATCTGAGTGAAATTTTTTAAAAGGGAAAAATACATTTTAAAAAAGGCACTGATAATTTTGTTTCAAGTATACCCAATACAACCTGACATCTCCAATATTTGTTCTATATTACTTTTAACTGGTCTTCTTAATCTTAACAGTTCAGAAAGTCCACAACACACCATCTTTTTAACACATTTAAATGTCAAATCTATTAAATAGTAGTGTACCAACAACACCACTGTTGGTAGTACTTGAAAAACTTGATAATTTCTTTAATACCCGTGACTTAACATTGGACTGAAATTAGGTACAGGAGGAAACAGGAGCTCAAGCAGTAGAAAAGGTGAAGGTGCCGGTACTCCAGCTCACGGTGAGATACTGCCAAGTCAAAGCAACGTAACTATTACCAATTAACTTACAAAGGAGTTCGATGGCTAGAATGTTCTTACTTGAGTTAACAGCATAGGAATATACTCACCTAGTATGACCTGTTTGTACCCTCTCCCTAGACCTCAACATGAGCGGTGCTCTTGCTCTCTCTTCTGATTCTCGCGCCATCCTTTGAAACATGCACTTTCTCCTCTTTGGCCAATTGGCACCTCCATTAAGCGGCACCCGCCTAGCTTGTTACTAGGGTGAGCACCAGGACTCACTGAATGCTGCTCATCTGAAACTGCAGTAGAAAAGGAAAAGACGCCTCGCACTCATTGTGATAGTTTGGTGCTAGTGCTAGGCTAGCTAGCGCTAAATTCAGCCTAGCCTACAATCACGCCAATCACTTAGCCATTGCCATCCAACTCGTAATCACACACAATTATCACATACTTATCCTCATCAACCAATGAGTTTTCCAACACTAGGTTACACATACAATATAGCGGAAATGGCAATTTAATGAAATGTTTGTACTTTATACTCATTTAAAACTTTCAAAATACTTATATACGTTTCCGGTACAGCGGTATACTCATACAATTACGTACGAGAATATTGTCCGCATTCACCATGCTAGTCGGAACTAGGAAACGTGCTAACCGGATGTCAGTTTACCCACCGGGCATATACCAGTACCAGTCGCAACACTGGAGCACACCTACGTGATTCGAAGGGTTTTATTTTTTACCTACTATTGTTCTACATTTAGAATAATAGTTAAGGAACATATCACTATGAAATAACACATATGGAAATCATGTAGTAACCAAAAAAAGTGTTAATCAACATCCAATATACTTCTAAAATTGTCACGTACATACTCTCTCGGCGGTCCTCTCGAGGTCCATCAGCCGCCTGCCTCATCTATTACGCACCACCACTGTCACCCATTGCCTTACCGCATCAGCCCGCCTCAGACTCACCACTCACCCTGCCCTTGATTCCTTCCTCATATGTCACTGGGCCGCTCTTTGGTTCTTCCCCTAGGGTATTAATTTCTGTTCCGTCTGTTCTCATGTCTGTACGCTACTCCCGTGTTTCTTTGTTTTGTTCTATGTCTCCACTTTATTTATTAAATAAACACTCCCTGTACTTGTTCCGCGACCTTCCAGCGTACACGTTACATATATTTTAGACTCTTCATAGTAGCACACACCTTCCCCTTGTGACAGCCTTCGCACACTCTTGGCATTCCTGCTCACGTCAGCTTTCTACCTGGACATGGTTTCCAGCAGTTTTGAATGAGTTTCCATATATGTTGAGCCCTTGTTGGCTGCTTTTTCTTTCACTCTACGTGGGTCTAACATCATCCCCAACCCCATTCAATTGTGTTGAAGGGTCGTTGATTGTGTAGGCCAGCGTTCATCCTGCTGTTAGCACTTCCATCACTCTCCTTCTTGGTCAAATAGCCCTTGCACAGCCCCTCGAGGTGTTGGGTCATTGTCCTGTTGAAAAACAAAAATGATACGTCCCCACTAAGCGGCAAACCAGATGGGATGGCGTATCGCTTGCAGAATGCTGTGGCAGCCGTTGCTGTTAAGATTTTTTCTTGAATTCTAAATAAATCCCAGTGTCACTAAGCAAGCACGCCACAGCATCAACACCTCCTCCATGTTCAGCGGTGGGAAACACACATTGCGGAGACATCTTGTCTCACAAAGACAAGCAGTTTGGAACCAAAAAAAAATCCAAATTTGGACTCATCAGACAAAGGACGGATTTCCAAACGGTCCTAATGTCAATTGCTCGTGTTTCTGGCCGCAAGCAAGTTTCTTTGTCCTTATTGGTGTCCTTCTAGTAGTGGTTTCGTTCAGGCAATTTGACCGATGAATGGCCTGATTCAGCATCTCCTCTGAACAGTTGAATGTTGAGATGCTGTCTAACTTGAACTCTGTGAAGCAATTTATTTGTGGCTGCAATTTTCTGAGGCTGCTGCTAACTTAATGAACTTGCCGGTCCTGTGAGCAGTACATGAGAGCCAAGTTCATCATAAGCGCTTGAATTTTTTGGCATATTTAACGGACAACTTTTTACTTCACTAAACATTTCCTTTAAAGAAAAATAATGTTTACACATTTTCTTCCATGACCACCCACAATAACTAGTTAGATTTGAATGTTTATCAGGACAGGAGAAATGGTCCATTCATACACTATCAAGTGTGGGGTTTTTATAAGGTTTTTTGACATGCTTAACTAACTTAAGCTAGTAGGGCTTTTATGCATTAAAGTTTGAATTACTGCACTCATGTGAACTGCATTTTCCAGTTAGTCTCTACTCTTACAGTGCTCTGTCTAACCATGAGGCACAGCCTGAAATTGCAACAATATACTGAGCATAAGATATGAACCAGCAGTCTGAAATGTGGTGTGTGTTAAAAAGGGCGCTGTGGGCGACTTTACTGTGTGACCGAGACTCGTGCTAATCTTAGAGAGACACAAGGAGGGGGTGAGATCAGGGGACTGCTTGACTGTGGTGTACAATAGACAATCAACAGATAAACTATACACACGAAGACATCTGTGAGGTTCTGAAATTATGCACTTATAACCAATACTCATAACACATGTGATTGAATATAGCAACTGTTGGCCTGGGAGACTGGGTGTCTGTGTGTGTGTTGCTGGAAGTAACAGTTAGCCAGATAAGAGTGCTGGGAAGCTGTGGTTAGCCTTGAGCGATGAAACAGTGCCATTGTATAGCAGGTGCGAATGCTCAGACATATTACAAGAGCTGTCTGACCTCAGTCTTTGGGGTGAAGGAGCGTAATCTACACAGCAACAAGCTCGGGACAATCACAATGCGCTAAGGGGCCAGGACTGGCTTAAGCGCGCAACATCAACGATAAGGCTGGTAAGTCTAAACCACGCCCAGTCTCTACTACGACAGGCCGGCTCGGAAGTGGGAACTATCTCTGTCATGAGTATTTTATTATAATGTCTTTGTCGTAACAAGGCTCCTTTTTATTATTCCCCCCTGGGCGGGGGTGTGGTGTTTCAGGGAAAACCCAGTATATACGAAAATTGCATTGCATTTATTACTTAGTTAATAAAAAGTACAAGCGAATA
>NW_019957641.1:103845-111383 GCF_002910315.2 Salvelinus sp. IW2-2015 | reverse complement strand
TATCAGACAGGAAATGGTCCATTCATACACTTATCAAGTGTGGGGTTTTATAAGGTTTTTTGACATGCTTAACTAACTCTAAGCTAGTAGGGCTTCTTATGCATTAAAGTTTGAATTACTGCACTCATGTGAACTGCATTTTCCATTAGTCTCTACTCTACAGTGCTCTGTCTAACCATGAGCCACAGCCTGAAATTGCAACAGTATCTGAGCATAAGATATGAACAGCAGTCTGAAATGTGTGTGTTGTTAAAAAGGGCGCTGTGGGCGACTGTACTGTGTGACCGAAGACTCGTGCTAATCTTAGAGAGACACAGGAGGGGGGTGATTCAGGGGACTGCTTGACTGTGGTGTACAATAGACAATACACAGATAAACTATACACACGAAGACATCTGTGAGGTTCTGAATTATGCACTTATAACCAATACTATAACACATGTGATTGAATATTAGCAACTGTTGGCCTGGGAGACTGGGTGTCTGGTGTGTGTGTGTGCTGAGAAGTAACAGTTAGCCAAGATAAGGTGCGGAAGCGTGGTAGCCTTGAGCGAGAACAGTGGCCATTGTATACAGAGTGCGAATGCTCAGACATGTTACAAGAGCTGTCTGACCTCAGTCTTTGGGGTGAAGGAGCGTAATCTACACAGCAACAGGTTCGGGATCACATATGCGCTAAGGGGCCGGACTGGCTTCCGGCGCAAACATCAACGATAAGGCTGGTAAGTCTAAACCACGCCCAGTCTCTACTCTGACAGGCCGGCTCGGAAGTGGGAACTATCTCTGTCATGAGTATTTTATTATAATGTCTTTGTCGGTAACAGTGTCTTCTTTGTTTTCCCCCTGCGGGTGGTTGCAGTGAACCCATATATACGAAAATTGCATTGCATTTATTACTTAGTTAATAAAAAGTACATAGCATACAATTAGTGACTCATTGTCATACTTGTTCCTTATACCAGATTGAATTGACGCAACCTACTACACAAGAGAGAACATCTCTTGTCATCCTCCTATGCCTCTAATCTGGCAGACTCCACTAATCACAAATGTTTCCATTTGTAAATTATGTCTGAGTGTTGGATTGTGCCATGGCAATCCATAAATATGAAAACAAGATAATAGTTCAGTCTGATATTTGCTAATATGAGGAATTATGAAATTTATTCTTTTACTTTTCATACTTATATTTTAGCAATTCAATTTACTTTTGATAGTTATTATGGAAAACCAAATACTTTTAGACTTTACTCAGTAGTATTTCTACTGGGTGACTTTCACTTGAGTCATTTTCTATTAGCGCATCGTCCCATTTATTCCAAGTATGACAATTGGGTACTTTTCCCACCACTGAACAGGAGTACTACTGAAAATCGAAAATGGGCTATCAACTGAGTCTTTTTTTGGGGAACCTTTCCCAGATCTGTGCCTCGACACAAATCCTAAATCATGCCAGCTCAGCTTCCGCCCTAGCAACTCCTGGTAGTAATATTTGGGTGTGTGTTATTCTACATTATTAGCCCAGAATTGTTGTTGTTATACATACAGCCGGAAGATCCACACTCTTTATATAGAGTAGCGTAAATCACCCAGGCATTACACACCAGGAACACGGACTAATTAGATCCTTCTGTCTTGTACCCCCCAGGCAATCTTAACTTATTTCAGAGGCTGCCTCAAAAACACCGCTGGCAAGAAGAGGTTATACGGAGTGACTTCTAGTCCACTCAGTGAGGCGTGCAACCATCCACCGCTCTCGAGGTATTTACTCGCAAACGTTCAGTAGACTAGCTCAGGCTAGGATTCTCTTTCAGAGAGAACATTAGGAATTGTTACTAAGCATTCAAAATCTAACTAGTTATTGTGGGTGTCATGAAAAATGTACATTATTTTCTTTAGGAATGTAGTGAAGTAAAAGTTGTCCTAAATATAAATAGTAAAGTACAGATAATAAAAATAAAACACTTAGGTAGTACTTTGAAGTATTTTTTTTTACTTAAGAGCAGTGGTGTAAAGTACTTATTAGCCTTTTAAATCACTGTGAATGACTTAGGTCCTAGATTAGATCCATGTTGGCATATCAAAACGTAAAAATAAACAAGGTATTTTAATTTGGGATGGTTCATCTTCAGTTTGCGATGGTTGAAATTGCACTTCGAAAGGATTCTGTGACGGTGATAAAAAGTTAGTCTTGAGACCTGGATAACTACAGTACCAGTCAAAAGTTTGGACACACCTCATTCAAGGGTTTTTCTTTATTTTTAGTATTTGCTACATTGTAGAATAGTAGTGAAGATATCAAAACTATGAAATAACACATGGAATCATGTAGTAACCAAAAAAGTAAAATCAAATTATATTTTATATTTGAGATTCTTCAAAGTAGTCACCCTTGCCTTGATGACAGATTTGCACACTCTTGGCATTCTCTCAACCAGCTTCATGAGGTAGCCACCTGGAATGCATTTAAATTATCAGGTGTGCCTTGTTAAGTTGTGGAATTTCTTTCCTCTGTAATGCGTTTGAGCCAATCAGTTGTGTTGTGACAAGGTATACAGAACATGGCCCTATTTGGTAAAAGATCAAGTCCATATCATGGCAAGAACAGCTCAAATAAGAATAGAGAAACGACAGTCCATCATTACTTTAAGACATGAAGGTCAGTCAATCCGGAGAATGTTAAGAACTTTGAAAGTTTCTTCAAGTGCCAGTCGCAAAAACCTTCAAGCGCTATGATGAAATTGGCTCTCATGAGGACTGTCACAGGACCGGAAGTTCATTAGAGTTAGCAGCAGCCTCAGAAATTGCAGCACAATAAATGCTTCACAGAGTTCAAGTTAGACACATCTCAACATCAACTGTTCAGAGGAGACTGCGTGAATCAGGCCATCATGGTCAAATTGCTGCAAACGAACCACTACTAAAGGACACCAATAAGACAAAGAAACTTGCTTGGGCCAAGAAACACGAGCAATTGACATTAGCCGGTGGAAATCCGTCCTTTGGTCTGATGAGTCCAAATTTGAGATTTTTGGTTCCAACTGCCGTGTCTTTGTGAGACAGATGATCTCCGCATGTGTGTTTCCCACCGTGAAGCATGGAGGAGGTGTGATGGTGTGGCGGTGCTTGCTAGTGACACTGGGATTTATTTAGAATTCAAGAAAAACTTAACCAGCACGGCTGCCACAGCATTCTGCAGCGATACGCCATCCCATCTGGTTTGCGCTTAGTGGGACTATCATTTTGTTTTTCACAGGACAATGCCAACACCTCGAGGCTGTGGCAAGGCTATTTTGACCAAGAAGGAGAGTGATGGAGTGCTACAGCAGATGACCTGGCCTCCACAATCACCTGACCTCAACCCAATTGAAATGGGTTGGGATGATTTAGACCATAGAGTGAAAGAAAAGCAGCCAACAAGGGCTCAACATATATGGGAACTCCTTCAAAACTGTTGGAAAACCATTCCAGGTGAAGCTGACTGAGAGAATGCCAAGAGTGTGCAAAGCTGTCATCAAGGTAAAGGGTGGCTACTATGAAGAATCTAAAATATATGTAACGTGTACGCTGGAAGTTGGGAAGCAAGTACAGGGAGTGTATTTAATTAATAAATGAACATAGAACAAAACAAGAAACACGAGTAGCGTACAGACATGAAACAACGGAACAGAAATAATAACGCCTAGGGAAAGAACCAAAGGGAGTGACATATAGGAAAGGTAATCAAGGCAGGTGATTGAGTCTGAGGCGCTGATGCGTGTAACAATGGTGACAGGTGTGCGTAATAATGAGCAGCCTGATGACCTCGAGGACCGGAGAGGGAGTATACGTGACAATATAAAATATATTTGGATTTGTTTAACACTTTTTTGGTTACTACATGATTCCATATGTGTTATTTCATAGTGATGTCTTAACTATTATTCTACAATGTAGAAAATAGTAAAAATAAAAACCCTTGAATCAGTAGGTGTGTCCAAGTGTTTYGACTGGTACTGTATATGCCGTGTAAACTACATCCGGTTAGCACGTTTCCTAGTTCCGACTAGCATGTGAATGCGACAATATTCATGAGCRCTCCAACGTATAAATATTTTGAAAGTTTTTAAATGAGTAAAAACAAACATTTCATAAATGCATTCCTATATTGTTGTGTAACTATTGAACTACTGGTGATGAGATAATATTGTGTAATTGTTTTATACCGAGTGATGCAATGCTAGGTTGGCTATTTTAGCTAGGCTGAAGTTAGCTAGCTAGCTAAGCTAGCACCAAAACTAGCACAATATCAGGCTCTTTTCCTTTTCTACTGCAGTTTCAGATGAGCAGCATTCAGTGAGTCCGTGCTCACCCTAGTGAACAAGTAGCCGGTGCCCTTAATGGAGGTGCCAAAGAGGAGAAAAGTGCAGGGTTCAAAGATGGCCAGTAGAGAGAGAGCAAGAGCACCGCTCATGTTGAGGCAGGGAGAGGACAAACAGGTCATCAGGTGAGAATTCCAGCTGTGTAACCAAGTAAGAACATTCTAGCCTCGACTCCTTGTAAGTTAATTGGGTRTAAGTAGTGCTTGACTTGGGCAGGATCTCACCGGAGCTGAGTACCGGCACCTCACCTTTTCTACTGCTTGAGCTCCTGTTCCTCCTGTACCTATTTCAGTCCAAGTTAAGCAACGGGTATAAGAAATTATTCAAGTTTTTCAAGTACTAGCCAAACGTGGTGGGTACACATATAATAGATTTGACATGTAAATGTAGTTAAAGAGTGGTGTGTTGGTGACTTTCTGAACTGTTAAGAGTAAGAAGACAGTTAAAAGTAATATAGACAAATATTGGTGTGTCAGTTGTGATTTGGGTATATTGAACAAATTATCAGGGCCTTTTTTAAATGTATTTTCCCTTTAAAAATTCACCAGAAGTAATAATTTCACAGTTATTTTTTTAAACAATCCTTCAGGGGGGCATGCYCCCTGACCCCCTCCAATATCAAACAAAAAGTGACACCCTTGCCTCCAGGACAAGTATTTGGAAACACCCCACCATCCATCAGACCTACAATAGTAATGGTACAATAGCACAGATTTAGGGGCTTAAAAATAATATATTGACCATTAATCATCCTGATCCTTCTGCTGACATCTGGGTAGTGTTCATTAGAGCATCCAATAAAAAAACAAAAATGAGCTCGAGCCATTTCTAAAAGTAGTCTAAGCATTAGCATAGAGAAATGTTAGTAAAAATAATAAGACACTTTCTATCCAGGGTATGTCTTTTTTATTAGTTCAACCTAACTGCACAGTGAAGAGTTGGTTCAGGTATGTTTGGTGACGGGGAAATACATACCATCATTATCACTCAGAAACAATATATTAGCATATAAAATAATGAATAGTAAGTGCTATTCTTCCTGCTAAAATGTTCATATTCATATCAGTGCCTTTTTTATTCTTACATTTATTGGCTAAAGGTCTTTGTTTGTTTTACAGAGAAATGGTCCTAATATGAGTGCAGAAAATCAAATCAAATGTTATTGGTCACATACACATGGTTAGCAGATGTGTAGCGAAATGCTCGTGCTTCTAGTTTCAACCGTGCAGTAATAATCTAACAATTCACAACAACTACCGTATACACACAAGTGTAAAGGAATGAATAAGAATATGTACATATAAATATATGAATGAGTGATGGCCGAACGGCATAGGCAAGATGCAGTAGATGGTATAGAGTATAGTATATACATATGAGATGAGTAATGTAGGGTATGTAAACATTATATAAAGTGGCGTTGTTTAAAGTGGCCAGTGATACATTTATTGCATCCAATTTTGAATTATTAAAGTGGCCAGAGATGAGTCAGCATGTTGACGGTTATTTATTTCTAAAGCAGAAGAAAAGGCGGATGAGAAAGAACCGCATAGTAGCTGTCTGAAAACGACAAAGCATCGACTTGAAATATCACTCGTTCAATTCCATCCTATCGTCATTTAATCAGTCTCAAGGGAATCAAAGGCTATTAAGTCTTATGTATTTTGCATATTCAAACAACAGCACTTTACGTGTCAGCTTCATTTCGCCGATCAATGTCAAAGCTTTCCATACAGGAGTCTTCTGTGGGTCCTTTCATCCTTCTGAACCTACAGGAAAAGAAATTGAGATGTTGAAACAGTGGTTAGCTCGAATAATTTGTGTCATAGTCATTTTGGGATAAGGGTGTTCATAATTGCAAATATGGCTAGTGCCAAGGGCTAGATTCATTATCATAAGTCATTTTCCTGCTAATCTTAATTTCATGTCAATAACAAACACAATAAGCAAACATGAATGAGCTACTCACTTGATAACGGTGAATGTCCCCATCGCCACCAATCCCAGCAGGCTCAGGTTGAACAGGACGCCCAGGGTGATGACTATGACCCGGTCAGAGGCGGTGTCAGCTGACTCCTCCTCCACCACGTGCTCCAGCCCCGCCCCAAACACCTTCTCTAGCTCCGCCTTCACCGCGCTCGCCTCGCTCTGCAGCTGCTGTGGGTGACGACGGAGAAAGGACATTAGGGGGGCTGATTCTCAAGAATGCAACGTCACATTACAAAAGGTTCAGATAGATTGTATCGTGCAGAACAGACATGGATGTTCATCGTGCCGAATAGGACATTGTGGAAGCAATGTTGCATTCAGTCATTGTATGTCACCTACTAAAGAATGTTTCACAAAAATTCCCTTCATGAAACCAACCTCAGACCCACCACCCTGAAGTTAAAACTTTAATCAACAATGGCTTTGATTTCTCATTATAGGATGGGCTTACTTTGTTGTGGATGAAGTGATTTGACAACACGTTGGTCTTACTTTTTGACGTCTTCGGCAGGGATGACTTCATACCATTGATGGGTCATACCATTGCGACGGCAGAAGTAGGGAGGAGTTCTGGAGTCCACTGCCTCCACCTCCAGGATGTACCACTCCTGAGTCTCTTTGTCCAGCGGCTCTCTGGTGATGAGGGTCCCAGGCATTGACGGAGAACAGGTCCGTGTGCGTAGTCAGGACGTAAGTGACCACAAACACGGGGCTCCCTGGGGTTGCCTTCACTGTCCCCACAGGTCTCCCTTTTGGTTCGTTCTCCGGAACGCTGAAGTTGTAGGAGGAGCTCTCAAAGGCCACGCTCACTCCGAGGTTGACAGTCATCAGGAGGACCTGGACATTGGCGATGAGGGGAAAGAGAGACACAAACAGATTTAGCACACATCATTATTCAGACTAACAGATGATATAATACACCCTAACTCAACGTCACAAAAACACACAGACAAACACAAGCCACTTGTGATGCTCGATCCTGACCTGTGGAGTTCAGAGGAGGCAGCCCGCTGTCCTTTGCCATTGCAGTGAGTTCAAGCGGTGTGTCCTCTGTGACATCAGAAAGGTCAGAGGCCACGGTCGCCTCTCCTGTGCTACCATTCAGGGCCAAGCGAGGGGAGGCACCTGAGGAGAAACTAGATAGCCAGAGGAGAAGCATTTGACGCATAAACTCTGTGTAAAAACAGG
>NW_019957641.1:47475-102177 GCF_002910315.2 Salvelinus sp. IW2-2015 | reverse complement strand
CAAGTTAAGCAACGGGTATAAGAAATTATTCAAGTTTTTCAAGTACTAGCCAAACGTGGTGGGTACACATATAATAGATTTGACATGTAAATGTAGTTAAAGAGTGGTGTGTTGGTGACTTTCTGAACTGTTAAGAGTAAGAAGACAGTAAAAGTAATATAGACAAATATTGGTGTGTCAGTTGTGATTTGGGTATATTGAACAAATTATCAGGCCTTTTTTAAATGTATTTTCCTTTAAAAATTCACCAGAAGTAATAATTTCACAGTTATTTTTTTAAACAATCCTTCAGGGGGCATGCTCCCTGACCCCCTCCAATATCAAACAAAAAGTGACACCCTTGCCTCCAGGACAAGTATTTGGAAACACCCCACCATCCATCAGACCTACAATAGTAATGGTACAATAGCACAGATTTAGGGGCTTAAAAATAATATATTGATCCATTAATCATCCTGATCCTTCTGCTGACATCTGGGTAGTGTTCATTAGAGCATCCAATAAAAAAAACAAAAATGAGCTCGAGCCATTTCTAAAATAGTCTAAGCATTAGCATAGAGAAATGTTAGTAAAAATAATAAGACACTTTCTATCCAGGGTATGTCTTTTTTATTAGTTCAACCTAACTGCACAGTGAAGAGTTGTTCAGGTATGTTTGGTGACAGGGAAATACATACATCATTATCACTCAGAAACAATATATTAGCATATAAAATAATGAATAGTAAGTGCTATTCTTCCTGCTAAAATGTTCATATTCATATCAGTGCCTTTTTTATTCTTACATTTATTGGCTAAAGTCTCTTGTTTGTTTTACAGAGAAATGGTCCTAATATGAGTGCAGAAAATCAAATCAAATGTTATTGGTCACATACACATGGTTAGCAGATGTGTAGCGAAATGCTCGTGCTTCTAGTTTCAACCGTGCAGTAATAATCTAACAATTTCACAACAACTACCGTATACACACAAGTGTAAAGGAATGAATAAGAATATGTACATATAAATATATGAATGAGTGATGGCCGAACGGCATAGGCAAGATGCAGTAGATGGTATAGAGTATAGTATATACATATGAGATGAGTAATGTAGGTATGTAAACATTATATAAAGTGGCGTTGTTTAAAGTGGCCAGTGATACATTTATTGCATCCAATTTTGAATTATTAAAGTGGCCAGAGATGAGTCAGCATGTTGACGGTTATTTATTTCTAAAGCAGAAGAAAAGGCGGATGAGAAAGAACTCGCATAGTAGCTGTCTGAAAACGACAAAGCATCGACTTGAAATATCACTCGTTCAATTCCATCCTATCGTCATTTAATCAGTCTCAAGGGAATCAAAGGCTATTAAGTCTTATGTATTTTGCATATTCAAACAACAGCACTTTACGTGTCAGCTTCATTTCGCCGATCAATGTCAAAGCTTTCCATACAGGAGTCTTCTGTGGTCCTTTCATCCTTCTGAACCTACAAGGAAAAGAAATTGAGATGTTGAAACAGTGGTTAGCCTCGAATAATTTGTGTCATAGTCATTTGGGGATAAGGGTGTTCATAATTGCAAATATGGCTAGTGCCAAGGGCTAGATTCATTATCATAAGTCATTCTGCTAATCTTAATTTCATGTCAATAACAAAACACAATAAGCAAACATGAATGAGCTACTCACTTGATAACGGTGATGTCCCCATCGCCCACAATCCCAGCAGGCTCAGTTTAACAGGACGCCCAGGGTGAACTATGACCCGGTCAGAGGCGGTGTCAGCTGACTCCTCCTCCACCACCGTGCTCCAGCCCCGCCCCAAACACCTTCTCTAGCTCCGCCTTCACCGCGCTCGCCTCGCTCTGCAGCTTGCTGTGGGTGACGACGGAGAAAGGACATTAGGGGGGCTGATTCTCAAGAATGCAACGTCACATTACAAAAGGTTCAGATAATTTGTATCGTGCAGAACAGACATGGATGTTCATCGTGCGAATAGAACATTGTGGAAGCAATGTTGCATTCAGTCATTGTATGTCACCTACTAAAGAATGTTTCACAAAAATTCCCTTCATGAAACCAACCTCAGACCCACCACCCTGAAGTTAAACTTTAATCAACAATGGCTTTGATTTCCTCATTATAGGATGGGCTACTTTGTTGTGGATGAAGTGATTTGACAACACTTGGTCTTACTTTTTGACGTCTTCGGCAGGGATGACTTCAACCATTGATGGGTCATACCATTGCGACGCAGAAGTAGGGAGTTCTGGAGTCCACTGCCTCCACCTCCAGGATGTACCACTCCTGAGTCTCTTTGTCCAGCGGCTCTCTGGTGATGAGGGCTCCCAGGCATTGACGGAGAACAGGTCCGTGTGCGTAGTCAGGACGTAAGTGACCACAAACACGGGGCTCCCTGGGGTTGCCTTCACTGTCCCACAAGGTTCCCTTTTGGTTCGTTCTCCGGAACGCTGAAGTTTGTAGGAGGAGCTCTCAAAGGCCACGCTCACTCCGAGGTTGACAGTCATCAGGAGGACCTGGACATTGGCGATGAGGGGGAAAGAGAGAACACAAACAGATTATACACACATCATTATTCAGACTAACAGATGATATAATACACCCTAACTCAACGTCACAAAAACACACAGACAAACACAAGCCCACTTGTATGCTCGATCCCTGACCTGTGGAGTTCAGAGGAGGCAGCCCGCTGTCCTTTGCCATTGCAGTGAGTTCAAGCGGTGTGGTCCTCTGTGACATCAGAAAGGTCAGAGGCCACGGTCGCCTCTCCTGTGCTACCATTCAGGGCCAAGCGAGGGGAGGCACCTGAGGAGAAACTAGATAGCCAGAGGAGAAGCATTTACGCATAAACTCTGTGTAAAAACAGACCATTTCTATATCGTGTTAAGGATCCATTTAGGCAAATGTATTCCTTAATGTGGACTTGAAACTCATCTACAGGTACCGCTCTACGACTGGAGTAGAACAGTACAACAGAGGTGTATGTGAGTTGGACAGCAGTGCATGGCTAACCTTAGGTGACGAGAGCGTTCAGGCCCATGTCCTTGTCTGTGGCAGAGAGGGTCAACAGCACGTCCCCCACTTGGCGTCCTTCACCAGAAGCTCTCGTGTACGTATTAGCACTGAACACCGGCGAGTTGTCATTAACATCTGTCACGCTCACTCTGATGCTGGTCATGTTCTGGTGAAGCGGGGTTGGAATCGTTGAAACCAACTTTGTGTAAGAAGCTAGGCTGCACAGAACTTTGATATTGTCTGTTATGATATTGTGGTGTTATGATATGGTACTGCTATGGKAATGTCGTACTGATTTCAGGGTGAAGGGTCCCTATAAATTAGGCCACTGTGTTTTGTATATAGTACCTGTCTCTGTGGTGTTCCCTTGTCAGTGGCCACAATGACCAGCTCATAGATGTCATTGGTCTCCCGATCCAGAGGACCCACAACCAGTAGCATCCCATCCTTCAACACAAGACACACTAGTGTAAATACACAGTGTTACCCTAACAACACTGCTCATGATTAAGCTTGTATGCTGAGATTAAATTAAACATGGTTTGCCAATGATGAGGTCATCAAAAGCATCTGCTTTTTTTTGTGTTTGGTCATTTCTTAATCAAAATGATTSACCCCTCAGTAAACAAACCTGGTACCCTAGATCCAAATTCTCATCTAACAAAATGTATTATGTAAAGAAGGTTTACCAGAAGCTTCATTATTTGGTTGGACTCACCTCCCTGAAGCGAAATAGCGTGGCAGATGAGGAGATGGAGATGGTGACTTCTCCGTTGGAGCCGAGATCTGAGTCTGTGGCAAGGATATGGTACACCTCTCCTGGAGACTTGTCCGAGTACTCCCCCTCAGGGAAAGGGATGGGGTCTGGAAGAGTAGGAAACTGGGGTGTGTTGTCATTGTAGTCCAGAACGGTGATGTTGAGCTGGGCTGTGGCGTTCAGGCCATCTTTGTCCACCGCCACCACCTGAACACAGTGAGAGGGGTAAGATCTTAACGGGTAACGTAGTTGACAAAACGTAACATTGTTGACTCCAACGCATAACGTTGTTGACCTTCATGGTCTCACTGAGCATCTTAAGTCAAATTACCAGCCTGCATTTGCCTATCCACATCGTACATTTTTATCACCTACTGTATATGACTTAACAACATGACCAAAGACAATGTTTACTTTGGCGTCTAGGTGGGGTAGAGTTAAGGTCAGGGTGATCGGAAGAGAGATTATCCTCCAGCTGCGTCCTTGTCTATCATTAAGATATGAAAAATGAGGCCTCCCGGGTGGCGCAGTGGTCTAGGGCACTGCATCGCAGTGCTAGCTGCGCCACCAGAGTCTCTGGGTTCGCGCCCAGGCTCTGTCGCAGCCGGCCGCGACCKGGAGGTCCGTGGGGCGACGCACAATTGGTCTACAGTACCGGCTCTACGACTGGAGTAGAACGTACAACAGAGGTGTATGTGAGTTGGACAGCAGTGCATGGCTAACCTGTAGGTGACGAGAGCGTTCAGGCCCATGTCCTTGTCTTGGCAGAGAGGGTCAACAGCACGTCCCCCACCTTGGCGTCCTTCACCAGAATGCTCTTCGTGTACGTATTAGCACTGAACACCGGCGAGTGTGTCACATCCTGATCCTTCTGCTGACATCTGGGTAGTGTTCATTAGAGCATCCAATAAAAAAACAAAAATGAGCTCGAGCCATTTCTAAAGTAGTCTAAGCATTAGCATAGAGAA
This sequence comes from Salvelinus sp. IW2-2015, assembly GCF_002910315.2. NCBI lineage: Eukaryota > Metazoa > Chordata > Actinopteri > Salmoniformes > Salmonidae > Salvelinus > Salvelinus sp. IW2-2015. The sequence goes on along the minus strand of NW_019957641.1, from coordinate 97,432 downwards.
ATGTTAGTAAAAATAATAAGACACTTTCTATCCAGGGTATGTCTTTTTTATTAGTTCAACCTAACTGCACAGTGAAGAGTTGGTTCAGGTATGTTTGGTGACAGGGGAAATACATACCATCATTAKCACTCAGAAACAATATATTAGCATATAAAATAATGAATAGTAAGTGCTATTCTTCCTGCTAAAATGTTCATATTCATATCAGTGCCTTTTTTATTCTTACATTTATTGGCTAAAGGTCTTTGTTTGTTTTACAGAGAAATGGTCCTAATATGAGTGCAGAAAATCAAATCAAATGTTATTGGTCACATACACATGGTTAGCAGATGTGTAGCGAAATGCTCGTGCTTCTAGTTTCAACCGTGCAGTAATAATCTAACAATTTCACAACAACTACCGTATACACACAAGTGTAAAGGAATGAATAAGAATATGTACATATAAATATATGAATGAGTGATGGCCGAACGGCATAGGCAAGATGCAGTAGATGGTATAGAGTATAGTATATACATATGAGATGAGTAATGTAGGGTATGTAAACATTATATAAAGTGGCGTTGTTTAAAGTGGCCAGTGATACATTTATTGCATCCAATTTTGAATTATTAAAGTGGCCAGAGATGAGTCAGCATGTTGACGGTTATTTATTTCTAAAGCAGAAGAAAAGGCGGATGAGAAAGAACTCGCATAGTAGCTGTCTGAAAACGACAAAGCATCGACTTGAAATATCACTCGTTCAATTCCATCCTATCGTCATTTAATCAGTCTCAAGGGAATCAAAGGCTATGAAGTCTTATGTATTTTGCATATTCAAACAACAGCACTTTACGTGTCAGCTTCATTTCGCCGATCAATGTCAAAGCTTTCCATACAGGAGTCTTCTGTGGGTCCTTTCATCCTTCTGAACCTACAAGGAAAAGAAATTGAGATGTTGAAACAGTGGTTAGCCTCGAATAATTTGTGTCATAGTCATTTTGGGGATAAGGGTGTTCATAATTGCAAATATGGCTAGTGCCAAGGGCTAGATTCATTATCATAAGTCATTTCCTGCTAATCTTAATTTCATGTCAATAACAAACACAATAAGCAAACATGAATGAGCTACTCACTTGATAACGGTGAATGTCCCCATCGCCACCAATCCCAGCAGGCTCAGGYTGAACAGGACGCCCAGGGTGATGACTATGACCCGGTCAGAGGCGGTGTCAGCTGACTCCTCCTCCACCACGTGCTCCAGCCCCGCCCCAAACACCTTCTCTAGCTCCGCCTTCACCGCGCTCGCCTCGCTCTGCAGCTTGCTGTGGGTGACGACGGAGAAAGGACATTAGGGGGGGCTGATTCTCAAGAATGCAACGTCACATTACAAAAGGTTCAGATAGATTTGTATCGTGCAGAACAGACATGGATGTTCATCGTGCCGAATAGAACATTGTGGAAGCAATGTTGCATTCAGTCATTGTATGTCACCTACTAAAGAATGTTTCACAAAAATTCCCTTCATGAAACCAACCTCAGACCCACCACCCTGAAAGTTAAACTTTAATCAACAATGGCTTTGATTTCCTCATTATAGGATGGGCTACTTTGTTGTGGATGAAGTGATTTGACAACACGTTGGTCTTACTTTTTGACGTCTTCGGCAGGGATGACTTCATACCATTGATGGGTCATACCATTGCGACGGCAGAAGTAGGGGGAGTTCTGGAGTCCACTGCCTCCACCTCCAGGATGTACCACTCCTGAGTCTCTTTGTCCAGCGGCTCTCTGGTGATGAGGGCTCCCAGGGCATTGACGGAGAACAGGTCCGTGTGCGTAGTCAGGACGTAAGTGACCACAAACACGGGGCTCCCTGGGGTTGCCTTCACTGTCCCCACRGGTCTCCCTTTTGGTTCGTTCTCCGGAACGCTGAAGTTGTAGGAGGAGCTCTCAAAGGCCACGCTCACTCCGAGGTTGACAGTCATCAGGAGGACCTGGACATTGGCTATGAGGGGGAAAGAGAGAACACACAGATTTATCACACATCACTATTCAGACTAACATACGATATATTACACTAACTCAACGTCACAAAAACACACAGACAAACACAAGCCCACTTGTGATGCTCGATCCCTGACCTGTGGAGTTCAGAGGAGGCAGCCCGCTGTCCTTTGCCATTGCAGTGAGTTCAAGCGGTGTGTCCTCTGTGACATCAGAAAGGTCAGAGGCCACGGTCRCCTCTCCTGTGCTACCATTCAGGGCCAAGCGAGGGGAGGCACCTGAGGAGAAACTAGATAGCCAGAGGMGAAGCATTTGACGCATAACTCTGTGTAAAAACAGACCATTTCTTCAATATCGTTAAGGATCCATTTAGGCMAATGTATTCCTTAATGTGGACTTGAAACTCATCTCTACAGTACCGGCTCTACGACTGGGAGTAGAAMGTACAACAGAGGTGTATGTGAGTTGGACAGCAGTGCATGGCTAACCTGTAGGTGACGAGAGCGTTCAGGCCCATGTCCTTGTCTRTGGCAGAGAGGGTCAACAGCACGTCCCCCACCTTGGCGTCCTTCACCAGAATGCTCTTCGTGTACGTATTAGCACTGAACACCGGCGWGTTGTCATTAACATCTGTCACGCTCACTCTGATGCTGGTCATGTTCTGGTGAAGCGGGGTTGGAATCGTTGAAACCAACTTTGTGTAAGAAGCTAGGCTGCACAGAACTTTGATATTGTCTGTTATGATATTGTGGTGTTATGATATGGTACTGCTATGGKAATGTCGTACTGATTTCAGGGTGAAGGGTCCCTATAAATTAGGCCACTGTGTTTTGTATATAGTACCTGTCTCTGTGGTGTTCCCTTGTCAGTGGCCACAATGACCAGCTCATAGATGTCATTGGTCTCCCGATCCAGAGGACCCACAACCAGTAGCATCCCATCCTTCAACACAAGACACACTAGTGTAAATACACAGTGTTACCCTAACACTGCTCATGATTAAGCTTGTATGCTGAGATTAAATTAAACATGGTTTGCCAATGATGAGGTCATCAAAAGCATCTGCTTTTTTTGTGTGTGGTCATTTCTTAATCAAAATGATTCACCCCTCAGTAAACAAACCTGGTACCCTAGATCCAAATTCTCATCTAACAAAATGTATTATGTAAAGAAGGTTTACCAGAAGCTTCATTATTTGGTTGGACTCACCTCCCTGAAGCGAAATAGCGTGGCAGATGAGGAGATGGAGATGGTGACTTCTCCGTTGGAGAAGGGTCCCTTTGGGTCCCATAGTCCAGTTTGACCTTAGAGGTAAAAACGCCTTTGGAGTCAATGGCAAACTTGTCGGTGTCTGTCAGGACCTGAAGCGTCACGGGAACTACTGTAGTTACTGCTAGGAAGGTCACCTGTATTTGAGGTGACAAAAATGTTATGGGATCAATCTGGTTGTTTTTTCAGATGAAGTAGAATTTTGTGGATCTGGGGATGTTTACCTTGACAATCACAGCCCCAGGATCCGTCTCCAAACCCAAGATGAACTTGGGTTTGGAATCTCCAGGTGCCAGGATCTCCACCAGCACCGCGGAGGAACGAGATATTCCGCCCCCTACAGGACAGGAGGAGAACATCCACAGTCACTTTGGGCTGAAATTGTTTTGGGAACCCATAACCAAATCTCCAGCTGTTGACTGACTAGCCTCCTGTAGATATACACTATTCCTCTCATATTCTTCTAGTCTACAGTGTACATATACTATGATTACCAGGCTATAGTATGTTTTCTTGAGTTGCTTGTGTTCTTTTACATATTTTCTCAACTTTACGTTCAGATTAATTCCACACTACAATGCGCTCAACAAAATTGTATTACATGACAGTACCTTCAAGTTCTGTAGACAGAGACTGTACCTAGACTCACCATCTCTTGCTTCCACGTAGAGAGGGAACTGAAGGACCTTGTTCTCCTCCAGAGGAATGTTMTTTTCCAGCTTTATCTCGCCTGTGTGTTCAGCGATGGAGAAATATCCTTCCACGTTCCCAAACTCTATTGAGTACTTGACCTGTCCATTARCACCAGCATCCAGGTCCGCTGCTTCAACCTACCAATCACATAGCATAAAATGCATGTGGTGACAAAGCAGTACCGTTTTTTCCAGTTTACAGTCGTGTTACTGTGGATATGTATGGTGACATCAGCCGATGAAAAGGCTATCATGTGTTTCTCACGTTGCAAATGCCTCTGGTCAAAAAACACTTTAACAAACACAGTGACGATTTGAGGTTCAAGGTTAGAAACCGTCTCACCTGGGTAACCAACATCCCCACYGTTTGGTTCTTGAAGACCTTGCCCTCGTACCTGGAGCTCTTCAATTGAGGACTGTTGTCATTCTCATCCAGGAGGGTGACGTTCACATCAGCCAACGCARCGTGGTTAGGTGGGTCGTTTTCCCGTGCTTCAATCTTCATATTAGATGTAGGGAAGATATGGGAAGGTGTTCAACAGCATACCAACTGACGTGTGCCCTGCCCATTGTGACAGACTAATTGACAAGATACGTTTTAGTAGATGGTACAGGGCACTGCCAAGTGCCCTTAGACCTGGTTTGCACCTTTTTAGACATATTTACAGATTCCTTTCTGATTTATAAGTTATTGTGATTATGTCTGCTGCTAARTGGATWAAAGTTGGAGGTCTAAGTACTGCTATGTTTCAGAGTGTCTGACCTGAAAGATGAAGTTTYCAACAGTCTCCCTGTCCAGGTCAGCTGAACTCTTCACTATGACAGTTCCATCCAAGTGTATAGAAAAAGKCACAGTCTCCGGAAGGATCCGCAACGTTCCCACAAATCCACCCTGAGGCAAAGACAAAATGGTTTCATGTCCAATTGGGGAAAGAAATATGTTTTAGAGAGACAAATGATCTGGCTCATGTAGAAACAGACACAACTCAAGATACAAACATGTAAACTGTTGTGATATGTGCACTTATTGACATCGCATCCTAGCTTGAGTAGTAAAGTACATCTCTTGTTGTGTAAATCCATCACCCATTTTTTGTATGTGTAATGAACCTCTAGGCCACCGTACCTACCTTGTCCAGGTCAGTGACTGTGACTGAAAACAGCCGTGTCTATTTGAGAGTTCTCCAGTAGTGTGACAGAGTAGCTTGCTTTGTCAAACTCTGGAGCGTTGTCATTGACGTCCTCGATTGTAACAGACACTAAAGTGCCAGCGGTCTTTAGGCTGTCATCCTGCTGAGATGCCTGGAAGGAAGTGATAGATGTTGATATTTGACATYCATAACTTGGAATGTATACAACGGTCACCAGCTCTCCTAATGCCCATACCATGTTAACTGTCTTAAAGCACTTGTGATTGTGAGTGAGTAAATCTACAGTGAGAATGAACTGAGAGAAGTGCGATTTTACTTATTTTGAATAGTCGTAAAACGTTAGAATGCTGTAGCTACAATTCCCAATACCTTGATATTGACAGTGACTGTAGGTATCTCCTCTCTGTCCAACCCAGTCACCACGGAGATGACTCCACTGTTTGCGTCGATGTTGAAGTTACTCAGATACTTGCTTGGCGATACTGAGGTAAAGTCACACAACAACATTTCACTTCAGCATTTCACCACAAAGTAAACAGAACCAAACAAATTGCCTCATACATGTCAATGATATTGTCATGGTTTTCATGCAAATTTTCTATTCTGATGGTTTCCATATGCAAAGATACACTACATGACCAAAAGTATATGGACACCTGCTCGTCGAACATCTCATTCCAAAATCATGGGCATTAATATGGAGTTGGTCCCCCTTTATATCGCCTCAACCTCAGATTATGGCCAGCTGGCTGTTACTGTACAAGTTTCTAGTCCGTTTGTGGTGACTTAAACTACATATTAACTAAAATGAATGGAGATGAGGTTATTATGAAACAATGTGATTTGAGAATCGAGACTGACCACCTTTTTGACACGGTAACAGAGTGTGTACTGTAAACGCGTCTATAAATAAGACCATCGTTGACCGTAATCATTGAACTTTGACCTTGTATAAATTACAGGCAGGTGTGAGCACACACAAAGATACACAGTAGTTATTGTCACGTGTGCTCCCTCCCCGGCCTCTAGGTCACCAGGTTGCTCGTTAAGGTGCACACATGTCACCGGTGTTAACGCGCATAATGACACTGACTTGGACTCCATCACCTCCTTCATTACCTGCCCTTTATAGTCACTCCCTTTGGATTCTTCCCCAGTCGTCATGTTCCTGTTTCATGTTGTGCGCTGTTTGTATTTCTTGTTTTGTTTATTCATTAATTAAATGCATTCACTCCCTGAACTTACTTTCCGGCTCTCAGCGTACTACGTTACAGTTATAAACTACTGCTTGTTGAAAAAGGGATTTCAATTGATGTGAGAATAAATATGTGAATCTATTTAAATGAATGTAAAACGGATCCTTTTTACAATATAACAATGTCATGAGATGATTTTGAATTAACCATACATTTTGTAATATGAAAACTTATAATAATGCATTGGAAACGAAACCAAGTTAAAGAAGCTACATTCTCTCTTTCTTTCATTACATATCTGCCTATAACATCCGCACACCTGGAACTATACACAGGCATAATCAATGAAACTACAGTATGTTCTGCTGGTACAATAGTCTCAGTGTTATTTTAAGCGAATAGAGAATAGAGTGGAAATAGAGGGTTGATTTATTGTATGCTTTCTTTGATCGCTAATGCACAAATGGTTACTTATTCCCTTTTTATCAACAGTTGGCTTATGATTTCTAAAAATTAACATTCTGAAGGAATGCTTAAAAATGAGTCTACGTTGACACGTTGTACCAGTTAACGCTTGTAAAACCACTTTACTCATCCTTTCTCTGCTTTCACAAACGTTTTAACTATAAGATGTGGTATCGGTTTTATGGTTTGCTTTGCTTTATCTTGGCCAGGTCGCCTACCTGGTTAAATAAAGGTGAAATAAACATTAAATGTGTTACTTTTTAATCAGCATTTTATCGAAATTTACTGTAGGGCTCTATTCATATGTGTCGCTGAAGAGTTACAGATTGCGAGATAGATATGTAAGGTCCTTTCCCATTGAGGCGACAATCACGAGTTTACCGTGACGCGCAGTCTCCGCTGAAATGTGCCTTCAAATTTCGATCATGCTGTAACGCTGAACTTCGCCGATACGAATTGATTAGAGCCCTTTAGTCCATTTGAATCTAAACAAGAAGCTGTTTAACCAATTAGAACAGACTGTTACAACACTGTGGGAATTTGATAAACTATTGGCCTTGGTTTTTACAGAAAATCAACTATGTACAGTTGCATTCGTGAAAGAGAATTACGATTATTAAAGGGGCATCTGCTTTTCAATAATAACAAACTGGGTACCCACTACTGTTTGGTAAAAACCTGAGGGATAGGGCTGAAGAAATGTAACCACCCTGAAATTCAGACAGTAGAAATGCATAGACAGTAGATACAATATTCAATTTCATGTAATTAGTTACAAAAAATACCTGAACAAATTCATTTCTTGTACACATTTTTCTAATCCATGGGAATCCTAAGGTCTAGCTAGGGGAATCCCTCTTAAGATTTTGATAAATAAAAGGCTTTTGAAAGATGTATTGCAAGGATAACCCAAAGTGACAAAAAGTTTGTTGGCAGACGTTTCACTGAACTGTTAACATATAATTTACAAGAGTATATCATTTGACTTGGTACACCTATCGAAAAGCTTTATCTAAATGTACGGTTGTATTACTCCATACTATATTTTTGATGTCATTTGAGTCTTTGTAAACAAAACCATGTATACCTTCGACATATCAAGTTATTTGAGAAGAGGTTTGGACCTATTGGCTTAGCCCAATGTTTGGGTGTTGGAGCCGACAGTCTACGGACCCAGGTTGGAGTCCTGGTTGGAACAACACTATCATGTCAATCTCCTGGCGTGCAGTCTTGCAAGCATAGCTCCATTTACATCCAATGTAGCTTATTTGTTCCAAACCAGGAACAGGTTCTGTAATTCCTGTTCCAACCTGTTCAAACCAGGAACAAGTTCTGTATTCTGTTCATTATCAGACAGGTTTGTATTCTGTTCCAAACCAGAACAAGGTTCTGTATTCTGTTCCATATCAGGTACAGGTTCTGTATTCTGTTCTAAACCTGTTCCCAACCAGGAACAAGTTCTGTATTCTGTTCGATACCAGGAACAGGATCTGTATTCTGTTCCAAACCAGGAACAAGTTCTCTATTCTGTTCATATCCAGGAAACAGATTCTGTATTCTGTTCCAACCAGGACCAGGTCTGTATTCTGTTCAAACCAGGAACAGGTTTTGTGTTCTGTTTCCAAACCTGGTAACTGGCTGTGTTGTAGTTTTCTTTAGCCTAGAAGTATAGAGGTTGATTATAATCTATAAGAAATTACACATATTAAGAAGTGATTGCATGTTGAAATAAATAATTTTTCATAAAACAATTGCTTTTCAAAATACTTGTTTAAAAAGTTTACTTAGGGTTAGGGTGACTGCTGTATTGCACTGTAATACCTAACTTACAGGCACTGTAATAAATTATGTCTACGGTTATTTTCCCAATTCATCTGTAAGAGGATGCACAACTCTTTTGACTCTTTGGCCCAGTCTACAGAATGACACAGCATCGCCTTCCCGCCGAGGCTTATGGGAGTCTCTGCTCTCGGGGATATTGACAGAAACATGACTCTGTGTCAGCATGTTTCTTTTGCTCTCGCGAGGCATTGAGTCATGTGGCATGTCAATCACAGACTCCCTTGATGGTGTTGGCCTGGGACTCTACAACAGATGGCCTCTTGATGTTGACCCGGTCAGGTTGGCTGACAGCTGGTTGATAAACGGTGGTGTGGCTTCGAGCTGGAGTCTCTTGCCACTTGATCTGCTTTGACAAACATAAATTGGTCTGGGAACCAGGTACCAGCTTGCCTTAGCAGCTCCTCCAGCTCCAGATTACGGATGAGGCCTGACCAACCCCCTACTGATCCGATAGGTCTTCTGGCGATCAAAGGTCCTCACATCTCATGTTGGGTCACATCGAGTCGGGGTGAAGCCTGATGATGATATGGATCCATATTGCTGTCATCATGGTGTCCTTTGTAGTTCTGCGTAACGTACGGTGCGAAGTCATCTGCCCCTGGGGTATTCAGGTTGCCCCATCTCATAGTACGGAAAGTTCTGGTTGGGGAGCAGTTGGCAACAGTAACCGTACACTCGAATCGGTTATCGAAGCATGGAAGCCGAACTCCTTCATTTTGGGGTTGTACAGCGCCAGCAGGTCACCATTGTTGTCGAATATGACGTAGTTATGGGAGAACCAGTGGAGCAGGTAAAGCCCATGCGTGGGCCAAGGCCTACCAAGCCAGACAAGTTGAGGTGTCCCATTTCATTTCGTTACACCTGAAAATTGGAAGGATGAGAAGAAGGAAGGAGGAGAGAGAGGAAGAGGAGAGAGAGGAAAACAAAATGTTAACCGCTACTACTACATGACATGCCTGTCATAAGCACAATATATGCGCGTAGGGGTTGGTAATGTTCTCTAGTTGCGCCGTGATTGGCTCAGTGTTCTGTCACTCAAGGGGACACTATATCCCTGCAAAATCTACAGGGAGAGCTTGAAAATTCAAGCCCCTTGGGTGCTGCAATAGAGTTACATTAGAATTGCCCATCCAAGAAGGCTCAAGGTCATTGGCCTCAGATAAAATCCCGTTATACCTACCCTAGATTTGATTGGACTGATCATGTCAACATTATAGTTTCAAAATCTTAGCTAGCAAACTAGACAAGGAGTCATCATCATGAATCACGTTGACAATCTACTGGCAAATCCTTTTCAATCCTTGTCATATGAAGAGAAATTATAGATAAAACGTATCAGTGCTCATCGGCCATTGGACATAAATGAATGACATTTAACGGGTCATTCAATTCGGAATTCCATGTCGGGAACTAGTGGACCTGAAGATCACTGATGTCATGATTCAACATAGTTTTTCTTCAGAGTTCCCAGTTGTCTTGAAAGCACCATAAATCCAGAGAATGCCAGACTTTGATGACAAAGTTTGATGACAAAGTTTGTCCACAAATTGCTGTTCAAGTGAGTACAGCACAACAAGGTGAGTCCAAAAATGTATTGTATGCTGCTTCATAAATTATGTAATATACCAGGGAGATATGTATACTTTAGCTAAGAAAGTAATACTAAGTGTATGTTGTGTAGTAAGCTGTTAGTAGCCCATGTGCCTCACCCTAATAATTTGGTCCCTTTCCCCCTCATAACTTAGCCTACTGGTGGTGCACATGTAGCCTATAGCCTGTTTTAGAGAAATGTAATCACCGAATATTGTAAGAGCTTTCATTGTCTGCATTATATGCTTATTTGTTTAAGCAAGTCAGCCATATCGGCTGTTTTTTTGAAAGGCAATAAATGAGACTGAATGAACTRTTTCGTTGCCAGACAAGGCTCCGATGATAGCCAGGTTTGGCAGTGGTAAGGTGTTGGGACTGCTGTTGGGACTCTGCTGCTGTTGGGACAGCTTTATGTAGGCCCTAACAGTTTGTGGGCACCATTACAGTAATGATCAACTAATCAACTAATGTATTGTTTAGTGTTGTTTTGTGTTGTGGCTTTGCTGGCATGCATCTCAAAATGTTCTGGGGAGTTTGCCCTACCAAGATTGTCATGCTAAAATCGCCACTGTAGTTAGGTAACAAAAATATATGCGTCATGTTGGTCTAATGGCAACGCTCCCGGCTCCAGCCACATATATGCCTCTCCCTACCGGTTCATTCCCCACGTTCACCCTTCCTACTGTTACTCCAACTTGCCTGTCTCCCCCTCTGTTTACAAATGTCTAAATGAAGTGTCAAAAAGACATAATAATCGAATAAATAGCTTATATGTACAAAATAATATAAGAACGTACATGTAGCAAAGGCAAGTCCATTACGACTAACATTTCTAATTGATCTTAACCGTTTTCTATTCATCTACCGTATACAGTATGCCCCACACCATGTACCGCATTGATATCATACCAATCTTCAAAATGTAGCCACAAACAAACTGTACTCACCGATGGGGACGCCCCTGACAACACATAGAGCCTGAGAGGAGTAACATCCACATAAAATGTATAGCCCCCATATTGGATGGTGTTTGTCCCTACTTTTCCACTCCCTGCTACAGTACCGTCCACAGCACCTGCTTGACTGACTGACTGATTTCCTGAATAAAGGGAATGGGAAGCCGGCAACCCAATGGAAGCCGGCACTGACAACACCATGGAATGTGTTGCACATCCATTGTAACAGCCACATACAGATGTAGGATATTCATTTGAGCCAGTTTGCTACAGCAGGAAAATAATCCTACAGCAACAGGAAAGTTGAATTATGATGTGGATTATAATGAAGGGATTTTTTTTTAAGGGGTTGATACATTTTTCGTCAGTGCAAATCAATTTGGAAATCAATATCCAAATTACAAACTTTAGAATCCTTTTTAAAACTCAAAACACTACAAGTTTTCATTCCCTGCAGGATAATTATCAGCAACAAAAAAGTGATCAAATTAAGATCCTACATCGGTAGGCCTCTACGGTATAGTATGAGGTCTAAGTTTAATTTCCTTGAAAGAGGAAAGGGAGTGTTTAATCATGTTAACAGTGAGTGTGCTTTCAGCYTTCCCGCCACCAACATAATAATGGCAAAAATCATAAAAATTGATCTGGATAAAAGTTGATCCAAAATGGACTCCTAARCTTGACAGCTCCATGGTATCATGGTGTGCCAATGAAGACTTCCTGTAACTGGTACTCTGCCTGTCTAACACACCTCAGCCTTATCACTAAGTGTACCAATATTGAGATAATGGTCAGMCCCATACCTAGGATTTGAGCCGAGGTTGAACTGTATGTCGGTCTCGAAAAAAACCTAGTGYATTTCAATTCAATGAAAAATTGTGTCGCTGCAGGGAAAAAGTGCTTTAATACCCTCACCTMAGATTAAATGGCCAGCTGGCTGTTACTGTACAAGTTTCTAGTCCGTTTGTGGTGACATTAAACTACATATTCAATAAAAACTGAATGGAGAKGAGGTTATTATGAAACAATGTGATTTGAGAAATMGAGACTGACCACCTTTTGACACGGTAACAGTGTATACTGTAAACCGTCTATAAATAGACCATCGTTGACCGTAATCATTGAACTTTGACCTTGTATAAATTACAGCAGGTGTGACACACACAGATACACAGTAGTTATTGTCACGTGTGCTCCCTCTCCGGCCTCTAGGTCACCAGGTTGCTCGTTAAGGTGCACACATGTCACCGGTGTTACGCGCATAATGACACTGACTTGGACTCCATCACCTCCTTSATTACCTGCCCTTTATATGTCACTCCCTTTGGTTTCTTCCCCAGTCGTCATTGTTCCTGTTTCATGTTGGTGCGCTGTTTGTATTTCTTGTTTTGTTTATTCATTAATTAAATGCATTCACTCCCTGAACTTACTTTCCGGCTCTCAGCGTACATCGTTACAGTTATAAACTACTGCTTGTGAAAAAGGGATTTCAATTGATGTGAGAATAAATATGTGAATCTATTTAAATGAATGTAAACGGATCSTTTTCTACAATATACAATGTCATGAGATGATTTTGAATTAAACATACATTTTGAATATGAGAAACTTTAATAAATGCATTGGAACAGAAACCAAGTTAAAGAAGCTAATTCTCTCTTTCTCTTCATTACATATCTGCCTATAACATCCCACACCTGGGAACTATAACACAGGCATAATCAATGAACTACAGTATGTTCTGACTGGTCAATAGTTCTCAGTGTTATCTTTAAGCGAATAGAGAATAAAGAGTGGGAAATAGATGGGTTGATTTATTGTATGCTTTCTTTGATCGCTAATGCACAAATGGTTACTTATTCCCTTTTATCAACAGTTGGCTTATGATTTCTAACAAATTCACATTCTGAAGGAATGCTTAAAAATGAGTCTACGTTGACACGTTGTACCAGTTAACCGCTTGTAAAACCACTTTACTCATCTCTTTCTGCTTTCACAAACGTTTTAACTATAAGATGTGGTATCGGTTTATGGTTTGCTTTGCTTTATCTTGGCCAGGTCGCCTACCTGGTTAAATAAAGGTGAAATAAAACAATTAAATGGTGTTACTTTTTAATCAGCATTTTATCGGAACAATTTACTGTAGGGCTCTATTCAATATGTGTCGCTGAAGAGTTACAGATTGCGAGATAGATATGTAAAGGTMCTTTCCCATTGAGGCGACAATCACGAGTTTACCGTGAACGCGCAGTCTCCGCTGAAATGTGCCTTCAAATTTCGATCATGCTGTAACGCTGAACTTCGCCGATACGAATTGATTAGAGCCCTTTAGTCATTTGAATCTAAACAAGAAGCTGTTTAACCAATTAGAACAGAGCTGTTACAACACTGTGGGAATTTGATAAWCTATTGGCCTTGGTTTTACAGAAAATCAACTATGTACAGTTGCATTAGTGAAAGAGAATTACGATTATTAAAGGGCAATCTGCTTTTCAAATAATAACAAACTGGGTACCCCACTACTGTTTGGTAAAAACCTGAGGGATAGGGCTGAAGAAATGTAACCACCCTGAAATTCAGACAGTAGAAATGCATAGACAGTAGATAACAAATATTCAATTTCATGTAAAATAGTTACAAAAAAATACCTTGAGACATCACATTAAGCCCTATACAGCATATGGAACAAATTCATTTCTTGTACACATTTTTCTAATCCATGGGAATCCTAAAGGTCTAGCTAGGGGAATCCCTCTTAAGATTTTGATAAATAAAAGGCTTTTGAAAAAAGATGTATTGCAAGGATAACCCAAAGTGACAAAAAAGTTTGTGCAGACGTTTCACTGAACTGTTAACATATAATTTACAAGAGTATATCATTTGACTTGGATACACCTATCGAAAAGCTTTATCTAAAATGTAAGGTTGTATTACTCCATACTTATATTTTTGATGTCATTTGAGTCTTTGTAAACAAACCATGTATACCTTCGACATATCACAGTTATTTTGAGAAGAGGTTTGGACCTATTGGCTTAGCCCAACTGTTTGGGTGTTGGACCGACAGTCTACGGACCCAGGTTGGAGTCCTGGTTGGAACACACTATCATGTCAATCTCCTGGGCTGTCAGTCTTTGCAAGCATAGCTCCATTTACATCCAATGTAGCTTATTTTGTTCCAAACCAGGAACAGGTTCTGTATTCTGTTCCAAACCTGTTCCAAACCAGGAACAAGTTCTGTATTCTGTTCCATATCAGGAACAGGTTCTGTATTCTGTTCCAAACCAGGAACAAGTTCTGTATTCTGTTCCATATCAGGTACAGGTTCTGTATTCTGTTCYAAACCTGTTCCACACCAGGAACAAGTTCTGTATTCTGTTCGATACCAGGAACAGGATCTGTATTCTGTTCCAAACCAGGAACAAGTTCTCTATTCTGTTCCATACCAGGAACAGATTCTGTATTCTGTTCCAAACCAGGACCAGGTTCTGTATTCTGTTCCAAACCAGGAACAGGTTCTGTGTTCTGTTCCAAACCTGGTAACTGGGCTGTGTTGTAGTTTTCTTTAGACTAGAAGTATAGAGGTTGATTATAATCTATAAGAAATCTACACATATTAAGAAGTGATTGCATGTTGAAATAAATAATTTTTCATAAAACAATTGCTTTATTCAAAATACTTGTTTAAAAAGTTACTTAGGGTTAAGGGTCACTGCTGTATTGCACTGTAAACCTACTTACAGGAGCACTGTAATAAATTATGTCTACGGTTATTTTCCCAATTCATCCTGTAAGAGGAAGTAGCACAACTCTTTTGACTCTTTGGCCCAGTCTACAGAATGACACAGCATCGCCTCTCCCGCCGAGGCTTATGGGAGTCTCTGCTCTCGGGGATATTGACAGAAACATGACTCTGTGTCAGCATGTTTCCTTTGCTCTCGCGAGGCATTGAGTCATGTGGCATGTCAATCACAGACTCCCTTGATGGTGTTGGCCTGGGACTCACAACAGATGGCCTCTTGATGTTGACCCGGTCAGGTTGGCTGACAGCTGGTTGATAAACGGTGGTGTGGCTTCGAGCTGGAGTCTCTTGCCACTTGACTGCTTTGACAAACATAAATTGGTCTGGGAACCAGGTACCCAGCTTGCCTTAGCAGCTCCTCCAGCTCCAGATTACGGATGAGCCTGACCAAACCCCTACTGATCCGATAGGTCTTCTGGCGATCAAAGGTCCTCACATCCTCATGTTGGGTCACATCGAGTCGGGGTGAAGACTGATGATGATATGGATCCATATTGCTGTCATCATGGTGTCCTTTGTAGTTCTGCGTAACGTACGGTGGCAAGTCATCTGCCCCTGGGGTWTTCAGGTTGCCCATCTCATAGTACGGAAAGTTCTGGTTGGGGAGCAGTTGGCAACAGTAACCGTCACACTCGAATCGGTTATCGAAGCAATGGAAGCCGAACTCCTTCATTTTGGGGTTGTACAGCGCCAGCAGGTCACCATTGTTGWCGAATATGACGTAGTTATGGGAGAACCAGTGGAGCAGGTAAAGCCCATGCGTGGGCCAAGGCCTACCAAAGCCAGACAAGTTGAGGTGTCCCATTTCATTTCGTTACACCTGAAAATATTGGATAGGATGAGAAGAGAGGAAGGAGGAGAGAGAGGAAAGAGGAGAGAGAGGAAAACAAAATGTTAACCCTACTACTACATGACATGCCTGTCATACACAATATAGCTACACTACATGACCAAAGGGTATGTGACACCTGCTCGATGAACATCTCATTCCAAATTCATGGGTATTAAATATGGAGTAGGTCCCCTTTGCTGCTATAAAAGCTTTCACACTCTAGGTTTGTGTGCGGCTGCTTTGGCCATGGAAACCCATTTCATGAAGCTACCTGACAAACAGCTCTTGTGCTGATGTTACTTCCAGAGGCAGTTTGGAACTCGGTAGTGAGTGTTGCAACCGAGGACAGACAATTTTTACGCTCTTCAGCACTCGGCGGTCTCATTCTGTGAGCTTGTGTGGCCTTTCACTTCTCGACTGAGCCGTTGTTGGTCCAAGACGTTTCCACTTCACAATAACAGCACTTACAGTTGACATCTCTAGCAGGGAAGAAAGTTAACAAACTAACTTGTTGGAAAGGTGGCATCGTTGAAAGTCACTGAGCTCTTCAATATGGCCGTTCTACTGGCAATGTTTGTCTATGGAGAATGCATGCTGTGTGCTCGATTTTATACCCCTGTCAGCAACGGGTTTGGCTGAAATAGGCAAATCAACTAATTTGAAGGGGTGTCCTATACTTTTGTATGTATTTCTATGTGAGAGTTCCGCAACGTTGTGACCTACTGGATTGAGTGGACTGAAGCCAAATACCTGTTTCCTGATCCTGTCACAACCAAAAACAACCTAATACAACCTAACCACTCTGCCATCCTAATTTTCTGAGCCACAAACTCAACCTATTCTAACCTCATTCTGCATGTAATGCTGCTCTCAAACTTCATAGTAGTTTATGATCRGAGTTGAAGAAGTTGAGGTCAGTAGCTTGTGAACCTTTGTTTATATTGAAACACTCAAATATTTTTTCATTTTTAACAATTATTATTAGCTGATACTGTAATTCACAAACTATACAATAGGTGTTTGATGTTACAGATGAGAGWTCAAATTGTAAAAACAGCCTGCGGTAACTGTTACTATGTTGCCATGAACACACACGGGCACGCACGTGCGCTCTCTCTCTTCCACTCTCTCTCACACACACACACACACTCATACAAACTTTTTTATGAAGTAGATAGGGTTCTTGCTGTACCTATTCTGTGTCCTTCTAGTGAGTGTTTTACGGGTAYTATTCTATAATTAAGTACAGTAATTAGGACTAACCTAATGCAATTGTCTTAAACCTAATTTATACCGTACGTACACAATGYAAGACTGTACTTAACTACACAAAATGTAGCAAACACGTGCAGTGACGCAATTTGTAACTTGACGCTACTATGTTTTTCATTCTCTCATTTCAAGACTTCACCACTGTATTATTGATGTTAATAAATAAACATTAAAGACTGATTTTGAGACTGTTCAATTAACATACTTGTCATGTTCTATTTAGTTTGTCAAAGGTTTCCAAAGTCCATAAAGAAATACTGTTTTCAACTATGCTATATTTTGAGTATTAATTATATTAGACTACTTTTTTTAATCAACCTCACGTCGCTCTCAACGATGATTGGTGTGTGTGTGTRTGTAAGGTTTTCGATGATATGTAGGCCAATCAGTGATTGATGTGCGTGAGTATGGTGAGAAAAACAACCAATGAGCGGGCATACACATGACAGGAGTCACGTGACCCGTGGGGCTGAAACATGGCGGATGTCGAAACAACGAAATCTTTGAACGGTTTGCTGAATGGAATAGCACAAATAGTGTATTACAATAATGCTGAAATAACAGAGGAACTTTTGAAAAATGAACTTTATCCAGACTTAACGCCGGAGGAGTTTCGCGCGATGCATGAAAAGATGAAAGGTCTTTTAAAGGTACTGTCAACTTTGCATTTGGACATCATTCTCACCTGATTCCTCTTGTGTTGTTTGACTTGAGAAACGCAACTAGCGACATTATTATGGGGATAGGCAATAGGTAGCAAATAGTTACATGTTTCAAATGCTCAACCTCGTCMTGCAGCCCATATGCTTGAAACCTGTTTCTCTATTGTCTTTCTTTAATTGTCTCTGTTTTGGTAAGATTTTACAGACATAAAGCTTTCAGCTCAATCAGTTAATTTAATTTGTACAAGTGGCATTGTAAATAAATTGCTAGGATAGGGTGTGTGRATTCATTCATGTTGACAACTTCATTCATGTTGACAACGGTGCTTTTCAATGATAGATCAGTTTGTCTTCCCTACAGGCTGAGATTTACATGTCACTAGATGGCAGCACTAGAACACCTGTGTAGACACATGTCAACTTCCTTTCAATGTCCTTGTTTTTTTTTTAATGTTTTTTTATTGAACCTTTATGTAACTAGGCAAGTCAGTTAAGAACATTCTTATTTACAATGACGGCCTACCAAAAATGCGAAAGGCCTCCTGCCGGGACGGGGGCTGGGATAATAAATAAAATATAAATATAGAACAAAACAAACATCTCGGCAAGAGACAACACTACATAGACCTAAGACAACAACATAGCAAGGCAGCAACACAACAACATGGTAGCAAATTGATGTGGAGATGACATTGTGTCTACATTTCTGTCTTGACCAGGCCAAGATAATACAACTAGAAAAACATCAACCTMTTTGTTAGACTAACAAATCTCTGTTTGTTTTCTTCTCCCCCTCTCAGTCCATCGCCGCTGCTAACATGGACCAGGCCCAGCTGGAAGCCTTCCTGACTGCCCAGACCAGGAARCAGGGCACGGGGGGTGTGAGCGCCGAGCAGGCGGCTGCCCTCTCCCGGTTCTGGAAGAGCCATCGGGCCCGTGTGAGGGAGAGCCTGCTGGGCCAGAGCCGCTGGGAGCCCGGCCTGAAGGGCCTCACCTGGAGGGTGGACCTCCAAACCTCAGCCAGCAGAGGGGGGGCCRCCAACATTCCTGTGGCCCTGGTGGAGCTGGAACTGGGCAGGGCTGGAGAGGTGAGAGAGGAAAGGGGAGTTGAAGTAGGGGTGGGGGGAGAGGAAAAGGCCCACTCTCTAAAATACCAGTCACACTGACTGTACAAGCACATTACATGGCTGCCTGCAATTAGACCAATGTTATATGTTTTGAATCCCAAATTGTGCTTTCAGACACAGTAAATTATGGAAATCAACAGGCTTTCTGCTCTGGACTTGTTCCATAATGTGCCCCATGTGGGTGGAATTTGCACATTTAGATTTTAAACCATCTAATTAGTCCTAAAGTTAAATCTCCACCCACCCGGCTCACCGGGTTGAACCTCTAAGAAATCTAATGTGAATATAATGTAGGACTATGCAAACTGAGGAAGCTGAAGAGCACATGTCATTCAGAACGCATCAGTGGCTTTGTTCTCACCTTCCTCTTTCCTGCTTTAGCAGTATATTTATTACATTGTCACAGTTCCACATTTTTGTGTCTGATGTACCAGCACTACATACACTAGTCTGCCTCTATCCTGTTAGTCCTCAACCTAACACATACAGTTGAAGTCGGAAGTTTACATACACCTTAGCCAAATTCATTTAAACTCAGTTTTTCACATTTCCTGACATTTAATCCTAGTGAACGTTCCCTGTCTTAGGTCAGTTAGGATCACCACTTTATTTTAAGAATGTGAAACTTCTGACCCACTGGAATTGTGATACAGTGAAATAATCTGTCTGTAAACAATTGTTGGAAAAGTTCATTGTCATGCACAAAGTAGATGTCCTAACCGACTTGCCAAAACTATAGTTTGTTAACAAGAAATTTGTGGAGTGGTTGAAAAACGAGTTTTAATGACTCCAACCTAAGTGTATGTAAACTTCCGACTTCAACTGTATCTATAAGCTATATGCCAAATGTTGATTAGCTTTGGTTTGGTCATAGATCAGAAGGAAAAATATTTTCCCTTGTTTGGTTTGTAAAGCCGCTATGGACGCCGYTGCCCAGATGTCCACATGGATATTCCGTAGAGCGTCTGAGAGCGGGGAAAATATGTTGATGTGTGGCCCAAATGGCACCCTATTCCCTATAGGGCATTACTTTTGGCCAGAGGGAATAGGGTGCCATTTGGGACGCACTACAAGTCAACTGACAGACCCCAGCTGACGCCACCACCACGGAGGTTACAGGTCTGGGATCAGCTTGCCCCACTCCTTTCCTCATCTTAATCACCAACGGCCAAAGCACCAAACTGACTCTATTCCAGCTATCGGACAACGTCTTATCTGCATGACTGAGCTACATCCATCCTATGGTTGGTTGGTTGGTTGGTTGGTTGGTTGGTTGGTTGGTTGGTTGGTGGGTGGGTTAGTTTGTCCCGCTAATGCTTCTATAGCCTTGACTCTCTAGAGCAGGGCTGCACAACCCTCTTCCTGGAGATCTACTGTCCTGTAGGTTTTCAGTCCAACCCCAATTAAGCATATCTGATTCAGCTAGTTAAGGTCTTGTTGAGCAGCTAATTAGTAGAATCAGGTGTGTTAAATTAGGGTTGGACTGAAAACCCACAGGACGGTAGMTCTCCAGGAAGAGGGTTGGGCAGCCCTGGTCTAGAGTCAACTGCTTAAAAAGGCTATACAGAACTTTTGCTTCGGAGGGTGCTCTAGAACCAAAAGGGGTCCGGCAGAAATATTGCCCAGAAATGACCTAATTTAACAGGAAAATGAATATGAACCATACAGAATACAATCACGACAACATTTCAAATGGCTTCCTGTTCCTTTTGCATGTCTCATCTTCTAATAGACCAGAGTGACCCGCTTTCATTCAACACACAGGCCTATTTACTCTGAATCGGGTAGCTCCCTGTAGACTTGAGCTAWAATGGAGCACGGCTTCCACTCCCACTTATTTAAATACACTTGGTATAGCCTAATAATGGGCTGGGTGGTGTCTGCTTCGGCTTTTATCTGGGGTCAACAAGATCTAATCTGACCCAATCACTTTCATGCTGTAACCACAGCCATTGTTCCTTTTCATGGGTACTAAAGCAGATTCAAAGCTGATTTATGAAGACATCATTTGTACTAGGKTGAATAGAAGTGGTCTGTTGACATTTTCATTTTGATTTGGCAGTGGGAGAGACTGTTTTCCGTTTGCGAGAACTTTAACTAAGAATTCCAATGTGTGTACTTCTTACAATAACGTGATAAATCGATAACTTCACTTTGTAGTCTAGTAGCGTAGTTGTAACATTTACAGCATGCAAACTAGAGGCCAACAGACCGTTGGTAGTCCTGTGTGGAGTAAGGTTAGCAAGGTCACATGCAATGTTTCTACAGGTTAGTTGCCCCTCATCTATAAATCAAACAGTTGCACGAGTCTGAATTATGCAGTACATGTTTTCTGATAAGGAGGCCAATTTGGTTCTGTAACAGTTTGTAACTGGGTCAGTAATCGAACGATTGCTGGATCGAATCCTCGAGCTGACATGGTAAAAGTCTGTCATTCTGCCCCAGAGCCCCAGTTTAACCCAGTGTTCCCCGGGCACCGAGGACGTGGACTTCGATTTTTAAGGCAACCCTCCGCACCTCTCTGATTCAGAGTGGTTGGGTTAATGCGGAAGACACATTCAGTTGTACAACTGACTAGGTATCCCCCTTTTTATAATTTGCCCAGTTATTGTGGTTAAAATATCCTCTATCCTACCCACACATACTATTCTCAGCAACTGACTGTTTATCAGGTGCTGTGAAATAGTAAACCAATTCTGTTGGTTTTAGGGAAGTCCCCTGATGTCGTTGTTCAATGGATCTATTTACTTAGCTGAGAGAAGCTACGTAAATAGCACCACTGATGGCTGTGCTCTCCCCTTTGAGTATGACCACTGTACATGCTGTACGTTCTATTGAATTCTCAGAGCTCCAGAACTAAACCGGCTGTACGTGGGTAATGTATGAGGGTGTAGTTTCCACATCTTTACATTTCATATAGTTCTGTAGGCACGAAACGTTATGAAACATTTMAAAATGGAGGTGCTACAGGATCTTGTCCAATAAGAACACATATTTGTTTTTCCCCTTGTAAAACATTTTGTYCTACTGAACACCATTAACTAAGCCCATCCACGTGTTGGTCTTTTTTCATCTGGATGACAGCCTAAGCCTTAGGGCATTACATTTGGCAGACAGTGTTTTGCACCAGTGATCTATGGAGTTGAGGAGCTCTCAGTTGACGTTTGATTTACAAGACAAGCTTGGATCGTTACCCACAGCGACCCAACCCAACCTCCATTACCTTGTGAAGTCAAAGACATAATGCACTAACGATATCAGGCAGAAAGAATGTTGATTGAATCCCTATGACCAAATTGTTTTTGACCAAAGTGTCAAAAGGGAAGGTTTTTTCTGTGTGTGTGTGACAATTTCAAGACTTAGGAAAGTGAAGAAATATGATAGGTATGAGGCATTCCAATTCCTGCCTATAGATGAGAGCTGGCATGTAACATTAGGTATCTTTAATTGGAGGGTGGAGAGTCAAAAGACATGGGAAGAGGAGGATGATTGCTTATTACACATTATCTCCCTGTCCTATTTTCTCAGGATGTTGGCTTATAACTGTTCTTACATGTCAATGTGTTTACCTACATGGCAAACATAGAAGGCATGACCAATTCTTCTCTCCACACAGGTGATTTCTCAGAGGACTGCACAGTGAAATCTTAAATTACATTTTTTCTGCTTGTCTCCTCTCCCATCATTCTTCTGTTTGTTGTATCTCGATAACAGTAAATGGGAGGACACTTGTATTCCCAGGGTATCCAGCCTGGTCTCATAGACTAGCCGGTGCATAGTAAATGTAAATCCGGCCCACTCAAATTAGTATGATATGTTACGTTTGGTATGGTTACATAAGACCGATGGTTCCATAAGAATCTCATCACGACCAATTTTAGCAAATTAGCAACTTTAACTAMTTGCTACTTTGCAACTACTTAGCATGTTAGCTAACCCTTTCCTTAACCCTTTAACCTAACTCTTAAACTTAACCCTAACCGCTAGCCTAGCTAACGTGAGCAAATGTTAGCCACCTTGCTAGAATTCGTAACATATCATACGTTTTGCAAATTCTTAACATATTGTACGTTTACAAATTTGTAACATATTGTACTTTTAGCAAATTYGTAACATATCATACGAAATGGGTGATGGACACCCACAAATGAATACGTACCATACAAAACGTAACATATCATACCAAATGGGAGTGTATCGGATTTACATACAGAATAATTAGAAATGCTCTGAGACCAGGTTTGGGTATCATATCTCACGATAAGCCTTGGCTCCGTTTTGGCCAGCGCTCTCGTTATCTCATGTCTTGTTATTGTTTTTCCAGTAAACAAATACATTAGCGTTTCGCGTGACCTTTTGAGTGCATTAAATKAGTTCTCTAATATATGATGACAGATCTGGTAGACTCATAGGTGCCTCCAATACGGAAGAAACTAATGGGTGTAGCAACAGTGAGTCAGCATTCCAACTCTGTGTGCATCCCAAATGACCCTGTATTCCCTACATAGTGCACTACTTTTGATCAGAGCCTATGGCCCTCAAAAATAGTTCACTATATAAGGAATAGATTGCCTGACTTGAGACACAGCCCGACTTGAGAAACTACTGTATTCAGTCGTAGGGAGTGGTTGGTGGTTATTGGCTATGCACACAATGGTGATGGAAGATAGATTTGGATAGGCCTACTGTTGTCTTTTGGTTGACCTGTCTGACCTGTAATGTGTCTAAAATGACAGTTTGTATTCAGTGTCTTCTGAGTCCTTTTGTATTATAAATGTTAGTCGCCTGTCAGTGTTTAGCAAACCATTGTCTCGGTTAATTGTGCCAGGTATGCTGTGTAGGCCTATATAGCATATCATTCTGTTTATTGTGCTGTWAACAGTGTGTAGAAGCAACATAAACACATGCATACTATTAATGCTCTCTGAGAACTTAAACACTTTTAGAGTGCATCGATGGTTTGCAACGTAGTTCATTCTCAATGCTTTTCCCCTCCGCACATGGCTAGCATAACAGCACATACTTAACCGAACAGGATAAACACTTGTATCATTCAACATACAGTATCAGGAATGTCTTCACTAGTAACCAAACAGGACCTATTCCAATTAGAAATGCTTGTTCTGTACACAATGGCGCTGGAGGGGAGGCCTGCCGTCTTATCGGCTAGTTTTTTGTTGTTGCCTTTTTCGTAACTTGTTTTGTACATAATGTTGCTGCTACCGTCTCTTGTGACCGAAAGAGCTTCTGGACATCAGAACTGCGATTGTTCACCTCAAACTGGACGAAGAGTTCTTCAACGAGTCRGACGGATGGATATACTACTACAGACACCCAACCAGGCCCAGATCCCCGTGATTCGCTGGAGAAGGAAACAGAGATTTAGTGGAAGAAGACCCGGTTGCCTTGTGAGGATCAGGCAACGAGAGGCTAATCTGCCCTTGCCTTCCGTCCTGCTCGCTAATGTACAATCGCTGGAAAATAAATGGGACGAGCTGAAAGCACGTATATCCTACCAACGGGACATTAAGAACTGTAATATCTTATGTTTCACAGAGTCGTGGCTGAACGACGACATTAAGAACATACAGCTGGCGGGTTATACACTCTATTGGCAGGACAGAACAGCAGCCTCTGGTAAGACACGGTGCAGGGGCCTATGCATATATGTGAACAACAGCTGGTGCACGATATCTAAGGAAGTCTCGAGGTTTTGCTCGACTGAGGTAGAGTATCTCATGATAAGCTGTAGACCACACTATCTACCTAGAGAGTTTGTCTGTATTTTTTGTAGCTGTCTACATACCACCACAGAGCGATGCTGACACTAAAACCGCGTTCATTGAGCTGTATAGCGCCATTAGCAAACAGGAAAACGCTCACCCAGAGGCGGCGCTCCTAGTGGCCGGGGACTTTAATGCAGGGAAACTTAAATCTGTTTTACCTAATTTCTACTAGCATGTTAAATGTACAACCAGAGGGAAGAAAATGCTAGACCACCTTTACTCCACACACAGAGACGCGTACAAAGCTCTCCCTCGCCCTCCATTTGGCAAATCTGAACATAATTATATCCTCCGGATTCCTGCTTACAAGCAAAAATTTAAGCAGGAGGCACCAGTGACTCGGTCTATAAAAAAGTGGTCCGATGAAGCATCATGTTGTGGGGGTGCTTTTCTGCAGGAGGGACTGGTGCACTTCACAGAATAGATGGCATCATGAGGCAGGAAAATGATGTGGATATATTGAAGCAACATCTCAAGACCTCAGTCAGGAAGTTAAAGCTTGGTCGCAAATGGGTCTTCCAAATGGACAATGACCCCAAGCATACTTCCAAAGTTGTGGCAAAATGGCTTAAGGACAGCAAAGTCAAGGTATTGGAGTGGCCATCACAGAGCCCTGACCTAAATCCCATAGAAAATTTGTGGGCAGAACTGAAAAAGCTTGTGCGAGCAAGGAGGCCTACAAACCTGACTCAGTTACACCAGCTCTGTCAGGAGTAATGGGCCAAAATTCACCCAACTTATTGTGGGAAGCTTGTGGAAGGCTACCTGTAACGTTTGACCCAAGTTAAATAATTTAAAGGCAATGCTACCAAATACTAATTGAGTGTATGTAAACTTCTGACCCACTGGGAATGTGATGAAAGAAATAAAAGCTGAAATAAACCATTCTCTCCTATTATTCTGACATTTCACATTCTTAAAATGCAGTGGTGATCCTAACTAACCTGAGACAGGGAATTTTTACTAGGATTAAATGTCAGGAATTGTGAAACTGAGTTTAAATATATTTGGCTAAGGTGTATGTAAACTTCCGACTTCAACTGTACATATTACCTCGACACCTGTGCCCCTGCACACATACATTGAATCTGTATATAGCCCCTCTATTGTTATTTACTGCTGCTCTTTAATTATTTGTTATTCTTCTCTCTTAGTTTTTTAAATGTATTTTCTTAAATCTGCATTGTTGATTTAAGGGCTTGTAAGTAAGCATTTCACTGTAAGGTCTAAAACTGTTGTATTTGGCGCATGTGACAAATAAAATTGGATTTGATTTGATAACGTTTGCCACGTTGTACACTAATGAATATACACCCCTGGTTACCTGTGTTTTCTCATGTCCAGCCGAACGGGCATGTGGCACTGTGTGGATGTGGGTCACTGTGGGGTTCAAGCCCATTGAACGTGTACAGGTGATCAGTTGCCGGTGCTACTGGTGTCAGCAGTCGCTCCGGTGCCATTTCCCTCAGATCTGTGACAGTCTGCCGCTCCCCTGGTACTGAGAATGAGGCCAGCAGAGCAGCACACCCTTGAAGACAAGATACCACTTAGTTGAAGTCTCTACTGTGCTGTTGTATGAGAGGAGTTATACATAAATTCAGTTGCTGTCACTATGGTGAATTTACTACCTTTTTTTCACCTGAGAGTAGAGGAAGATAAGATTGAGGTGTGCCTCATATGGTACTTAGGTGACAATTTAGTAGGCTAAACAAGTTGGCTAAACACTAAATGTAATGGTATTGAGGCTAATGAGGTGCACTTGTACAGTAACTGTTTTGCAGCCTAATAAAAGTAAATTATTATAGGTGTTCAGGGCAAGCCTATGTAAGGAGTCGTTCAGCCGATGCAAGGGGATTACACAGAGTAACTTCATCTATCAAGTCCTACTCACTTTTATTTATTTAACTAGGCAAGTCAGTTAAGAACAAATTCTTATTTACAATGACGGCCTACACCGGCTGAACCCGGATGACGCTGGGCCAATTGTGCGCCGCCCTATGGGACTCCCAATCACGGCTGGTTGTGATACAGCCTGGATTCACGAAGCCACCATGTTTGCGTTTTATAGACTTGAGTGACAGTTGAACAATGCGCATGGCATTCCATTAAGCCGAGGTGGATGGACAGCTTCAAGAGGGTCCTCTCTCTCGCCAACCGAAATGAACACTGAATCGTCCCGGGCAACAGACACGCTTCAAACCCTGTGCTTCAATCAAACAAATGACGGTGGAAAGAAATAGGGCAGCGGTAACCAGGCAACCGTTCTTTAAGAGCGGTGATGGGGCCCTTGTGTAGTGATGTCCACTCTCGGGAACAATCAGACTAACAAAGACATGGACAGATGGATGGTCTTGTGTCCTATTGTGGCCACCCAGGGACGTTCATAAATTTTTCAGTAATAAAGATGCTACACATCATAGAAATGGATGAGTAGATGGGCCAATCACACGATCTACACATGGTCTGTGTACACTGCTACTCATTTGAAAATATACTCTGACTCAAATATCTCAATGTTTTGCATGTCAGCAACCAACTTTTCAAGATGTAGAACTTTCAAAATACAGAAATACAGCTGGTGTGATGCAAGTTATATATTTTGAAAACTTGATTGCTGACATGCAAACCATTTTGGGACTATATCACTAGTGGACTAATGAAAAATACCAAAATATAGTTTTTAGGGTGGAGTTTTCCTTTAAGGGCAGGTGCTATAGTTGCTCTCCTGCCTTTACTTCACTGTTCTGGGACCAGCTTCCATATTCTAGTCCTAACTGTGACCATTATGAGTTATGTGGCATCATGTTTAATACTCAAAAGTAGCTCTTCAAGGGGTATGGATGTCCTTGGACAGTCAACTGTTTTAAATTTWATTTTTTATTTTTAAGCGGTCTCTTTTTCCCTCATTTGTCCTTCATCCCTTGTGCCTTTCGTCATCTCTCTTTGATGGCACACTGGTTAAAGGTCACATTCTCACTAGTGATATTGGAGGCACATTTTTTTTAAATGCCTCAGAGGGTAAGAGGGAATGAAAGTGAGAGTTTCAAGGGACCCTGTTATGAGTAGGGAAAACTCAAATGGCTGTGCTACAGGCAAAGTGTCGCTATATTTAGGCCAACTGTTGCCTTTTTATTTGTGTCAGTAAGTGACGCTTCCTGTACCTCCTAGGTCATCGCACGCACCACTTACCACTTAACAGTCTTCTGAAATCTTTGTCCACTGTATTAGTTTCTTGGTAACACGTTAAAAATAACTTTATTGAATAAGCATAATTTATAAACCTTTATAAAAAAATATATAGATTTTTTTTTTTTWATGTAGAAGCATTTATAATGCCTTATTCATGAATGTTTATTTCCATTAGTCCTTTTTAGTTTGTTGTCCATTGGAAAGAGAAAGAACAAGTGTTTGGTCCTAACAGAATGTGTCTGGACCACATCCTGGGCCTAGGATCCTTGCTTAACTTTCTGACCCCATTTTTACACACCCACCTCTTCCTGTAGCACAAAGTGTTGAATAAGCTTTCAAAAGGTTCAATGGAGGTCACAAACTGGCTTAGATCTCAGGTCCCATCTTTAGCACCACTGCATAACAGTCTAGTTCTTACAGCTCTTTGATGTCATTCAGTGGATGTTTATAGGAGTTTCCTCATCTGACCTTTGCTCCCACTTTGTGTCTGAAAGCCCGGACCTTAAAATAGGACTTGATGTGAACTTCTCCCTCTGCAGTAAAGTTGAAAGGTTCCTATTATCACAATGTTTCTGATGTCACGTCATTTGAGCTACAGCCCTCAACCAATCATCCATGAAGTAGGCTCTACTGCCTGTTGTCTTGTTCTTTAAAATACTGTCCCTATTTTACCTTTCCCTTCTCCTTCCCCCATCCCTTTCACTCTTCTCCGATCTCATTTTCCTTCCAGGACTCAGACTTTGTGTGTCTGGAGTTTGACGAGGCGAAGGTGAACCAGGTGTTGGAGAAGATGGCTGAGATCCAGGAGAGCATCGACACCATCGTACACCGCAGCTAGGGTCTAAATGTGTGTGTGAGTGAAAGAAAGAAAGAGAGGAACGTCCCCATTCTGTAAAAAAATTTTTTTCTTCTTTTCCTGTCATTTCCCTTTCTATGACTTGGACAGAAAACATTAGCCTGCCATACAGCAGACAGGACAAATATGCCTTATAGATGTGTCTTTATACCTTTTTATTTACTGTACACACTGGCTAGCTAATTTCTTACAGTAAGTCCTTTCTGTTGAATCTAACATTGGCCTTATTTACTCCAAAGGGGATATTGTTCTATTACTGCTAGAGAAGATAACATGCTGTGTTTTTTTTGTTTTTGTGGCCTGGAAGGAAGACTTCTTTTCACGTACAGAACTTACACTACTGTTATGCTTGATTTTACGATTAGTGCAATGTCCATTTTGTACGTACCCATTGCCATTCCAGACAGTGACACGTTGATATTTTCAGTTTAAGCCTAGTAAACCTAACATCCCCTTGCTTAATGTTGGGCAGACAACTTGTACAATATCGTTGTTCCCAAATGAGCTGCTTCGTTCCACAGTATTACTATCACCATCGTGAATTTCCTTCTGGGGGAAATGTGCTTCACAGCCCCTCGAAACATTCTGACTGCCTGACCTGGCCTAGACTTTCAACACTGGGCACAGACCAGGGGTGTAGGATATTGGGTGAGGTGAGACATTCACAACATTGCAAATAGAACTGACAAGATGATCTGTTCTACGTACAACATATTCAGATAATTATTTTGCATGGTTGCACCCTCCTGGACAGGCCCACGTGCTGTCCCAATTGGCCCAATGGCGTACATATCCTTATTTTCTTGTCTCATTTATTTTGGTTTGAAAGACTTGATTTCTTGAAAAGTAAAATGATGGAAATGTATCTGGTCCTTTGAACTGTCAGTGATCATGAAAGAGAAAAAAACTAACATTTATTCATCCATAGTAATGTCATAAAGATTAATTTGTACAATGAAGGTTAGAGCTGGGACTATAAACCAAAAACAATCAATACTGACCGAACCAACCATTTTTATCTAGGACATTTTACTGAAATTGACGATAAGTAGCCTTTACTAGAGGAATGTGTCCTTTTAAAAAATTCAGTAAGTCTGCTAATATGCATTATTTCTAACTGGGTAATTGATAGCTACAACATTCAAAGTAGTTTTAAGGGTAATACAAAAGAAGTAACTGGTGCACATTCATGTTATCAATTTATTGTTCAGTTGGTCRTTATCGTAATAATTCAGACAATTTATCACGATATGGATTTTTGTCCATATCGCCCAGCTCTAATGAAGGTTCATGTCATCTTGTTACCCCCATCTGCAGAATGGGATATCAACCCACTGTAACAGGCTACCAAGCTAAACACTTTGGACCAAGTATAATAAAAAAAATTTTTTTTTAAATGTCACAATGTATCAAAGCCTGCTTTTCATTTTGTCTTTGTAATTAATAAAACAAAGTTAAAGGACCTGATCACCTCTTTCTGCGTCGTCCGCATTCCAAGAACCATAGGTCCTCCTCGAATGTTCCTGCTCAAAGTCTGGACGGTAGCGATAGTGTTACTGTTTGACAACCAAGCCGACTTGCACGGACTGGCACTGCTGCCTCTGAAATGAGGAGGGGTGGCTGGCTTCCTGACGACAGGGGGGAGAGAATGACACTCAGGGCTTTKATAAGGTGGGGGAAGTTGATTCATACACACCCTTTGTGTGCCACCACCACAGGGAGCTGACTGGGTCTGAGAGGACAGATACACCCTCGTACACAAGGACATATTCTTGTGTGTGCGCATCACACCCTCCTTGTAAAGTGACAGGAGGAAGATTTCAGGCCTTATCTTGGTATCTTTAATGCGGTTGTGTGACATGATGATTGTAGTCACAAGGGGCAGGTTGAAGATTTGGTGGCTTACTCATCTGCCGTGAGCTGAGCTGACCTGTAGGCCCTGTAACCCACTAGTCTTCTAGTGTACATTCACACCCTCTCGCCGTCAACTAAGTAACCAAAGTCAGCTCTAATCCAGTCATTGTCAACTCCGTAACCCAAGTCAACTACGTCATCCAGGCACTGCCAACTACGTAACCCGAAGAGAAACCCAGCACTCTAGCCAAACATCTCAGCCTGGAGGTGTCAGCCTTACATGGGACTTGGAGGTCCCATTTTACAACTGCTTTAAACTGGATGTGGATTAGACAACAGACGGCTACAGCTGTCATACTGTAACATCTAGATCTCAAAGGCATTACTGACGACTCATCACTGTTTGGTTCTATTTGGACCAATCCCAGCTTGTAATGTAACAGCATGTGTACCATTGAGTCACATGGACAGTGTCCAAAGTTTACCAGAGTTCAAGAGGGAATTTTTTGYAAGGAGTGGGCTTTGGTTAAGGACTAGCGCAGGGGCGTGTGATGGTTTAGGCTTGAAAGTGCTCGCTGATGAAAGCATGACTCCGTAGACTCCCTGCCTACATCCCTGGTTGCCTCCCAAATTACATCATATTTCCTATATAGTGCACTACATTTGGGCCCATAGGGCTCTGTCAAAAGTAGTGCACTGTGTAGAGAATAGGGTGCTAATTGGGACTTAGACCCAGAGACATTCAATTAGCAGTTATAAATAAATCAGACTGAGTTCTAGTTGTAATTATGGCATCAGACCATGTTTACGACAGGCGATAAAGAAATTGACTTTCCAGCTAACCCAATTATACCAGCCTGTAGTCATTMTTTTGTGTTTGASTCTGCCTTGTATTTCGAGACAAGCAGCAAGGGTTCTGCCTCCCATGCACGTTCCTCGTCTTTCATCGTGTTAGTGCATGTTAGATGGGGTCCACTGCATTAGCAGATAAAGTGGAGGAGGCCATGGTAACAGTGGTTGTGTTGTGGTTACTCAGAGCTCACCAATCTCACACGGCTTTCACTCTGTCCAACTCCTATTAGTAAACAAAATGTTACAGCGTGAAATCTTATGCGTTCGGGTCTTTTTGGCACCTGAACAACATGGATAACACGCATCTCAATCCAGCAGGTACCTAAGCACTAATGGTTTCCTTGGACAGGCCCAGGAGTGGACAAGATGATGCATTTTCAATTTGACATGATCTCCTGATAGAGAGAATTTGGCACGAATACTTAAGGCCCCGTACTATTGCCAAATACGGTTGTCACTCATTTGAGTGCTTAATACCACACACTACCAGTTATGAACAAGCATGACAACTGTACTATAGAGTTCTGCCAAATACAGGTGGGGTGGTGACACTCAAAGTTGAATCTAGTTAATATGTAAATAAGCAAGCAAGTGTGTGTGTGTGTGTGTGTGTGTGTGTGTGTGTGTGTGTGTGTGTGTGTGTGTCGCAACCAGAGTTGACTATTGAACTGGGAAATTAGGAGCTTTGAGAGGCTTGAAATGGATTTAATTGCATTGTCACTTCCTTTTAGAGAGTCTTAATGGTGTTGAGGTTGACTGGAGAACAGGGCTTTTGCCATTCTCAAGTAAAGAAAAAGCTCACACCACCTCAACTTCCCTCTTCCCTGAAGGGTGAAACTGCCAGAGGGACACTGCTGAAAAAGTTATGTTAAGAGGACTTACTATAAGATTACTGTAAAGACAAAGTTCAGATGTGTGAGGCAGAGATAGTGTACCGGAAACCCCTGTAGTCTTGAATCACCGGCCGAAACCTCTCCATAAGAGGATTTACCTTCTAAAACATTTCATCTAACATTACATCCTACTATATTTCACTGAAATCTGCAGCCAATTTTGTTTAGTCATTCATTTGAAAACTATGTATTTCAGTATAGAGCATTGCATTTTGTAAATGAAACCCTGTCACTTACAGTATACAAAACATTAGGAACACCTGCTCTGTACATGATAGACTGACCAGGTGAATACAGGTGAAAGCTATGATCCCTTATTGATGTCACTTGTTAAATCCCCTTCAATCAGTGTAGATGAAGGGAAGGAGACAGATTAAAGAAGGATGTGTAAGCCTTGAGACAGGGATTTTGCATGTGTGCCATTCAGAAGGTGACTGGGCAAGACGAAAGATTGAAGTGCCTTTGAACGGGTTATGGTAGTAGGTACCAGGTGCACCAGTTTGAGTGTCAAGAACTRCAATGCTGCTGGGTTTTTACACGCTCAACAGTTTCCTGTCTGTATTAAGAATGGTCCATCACCCAAAGGACATCCAGCCAACATTACAACAGTGGGAAGCATTGGAGTCAACATGGGCCAGCATCCCTGTGGAACACTTTCAATACCTTTGTAGAGTCCATGCCCCAACAAATTGATGCTGTTCTGAGGGCAAAGGGTGGTGCAACTCCACATTAGGAAGGTGTTCTTAATGTTTTGTATACAGTGTATATACTATATCTACCCATAAAGATACAAACAACACATTTAATTATGGAGTCCATATAKGAACTTGGGACCGCAAGCTCATAAAATAGATGGTAATCACAGTGGAGCTTTTGGTTCTGTAAAAGCAAGACAGAAACGCTGTTTGACATTTATTGTCATGAATCTTGCCCTGGAGGCAGAACTGAGCGATTTACGCTAACTGCGCCAGCTGCAAAGTACAAATTGGCCTAGTGGGGTCGCCAATTATTATTTTTAGTGTTATTGGTGTGGTTAATTAAGGTTAGAGTTAGTTTTAAAATCCGATTTTATGACTGTGGCTGTGCGAGCTATAGTGACCACTCGGTAGAGCTGCCTCCAGGGCAAGATTCATGACAATAAATTACAACCTGCGACAGAAACACTGTAATAACTGAGTTGACTTGGGGGAGGGTGACATGAGGATGTGGGTTAGTCATTGTCAGTGATCCTCAACAAACAACATTAACTGAAACAATATTTGAAGCCATGTATACTATGCATTCAACTGAATTCGCTCATTCGGTCTCTGTCTACTTGTATAGCGAGGCAAATGAAAGTGCTCTACCTTGGTTTTACAATATGAGAAGTCTAAATGACATGCTCTCCCAACATATTCAGTAAAGTACACAAGAAAAGGAAACACGCTGCCCCTAGTTAATATCAAAGGGTACGTCACATAATTCAAGGAGGAGTCGTGCCCCTCAAACGTTACGCTAAGAAAAAAAATACGAATATAATTTTTTCTCCCACTGATCTGAACGCAGGCTGGAATTTTCCTCTYCCTGAAAATGCGGAGGGTGAGTAGAAGTCGGTATCAGAGAGGAACAGACCTAGAACATTACTTAAGGCGTGTTCTTTCTCTCTCATTTTGGCAAKGCATTGACTTTCACTTTACACAGGACTGCTACTGTGATCTGTGAAATATTAAACGAACACGGATTGCTTATAGTGAGCATAGGCACCTCACTCTAAAGTTATGCTTCTTGTAACTTTTTTCGGAAAAAGGATCATATTCATATAGACTCGTTTTGTAGGCTACACTATAGGCTGCGGGCCAAGATGTGGCTCCTTGGATTGGAAACKTTGCTATTCAGGTAAAGTATAGCAACCAGGTTTAGAGAATACATGCTGTTTAACCGTTTTGGTTAGCATATTATAACTTAGAAGACCATTAATTGCGTTTGAGTCCTGCTGCTATAGCAAAAATTATATTAGATTCTAATATTGCAACGCCAMCATAGCTACGTATGCCAGATAGGAAAAACAWATGAACGTTATTAATTTTGCTTCCATCAGTTTTGCTCCTATAAATACGAGTATTTGATCAATGTTAGATTATATAACGAATAATCATTACTTTAACCATTAATCAAACATTGTTTCTAGGGGAAAGTTGACAGTTTATCACCTGTAATGAACATAGTAACTGTTGATAATTACTTCATAATGGGTCGTTCAATGTAATTTCATMAAGCCATGACATCCACCATCTCTTATTGTTCAGAAATTGTTTCTGTAGTTAGAAACAGATAGGATTAGCATTCTTGCAACATTATTTTGTTGRAATATAGTTTGATCTCTGAGAAATCTAGCTAGTTAATTGCGACCAAATGGGCCCTTTTCATATAATGTTCTATAAATATAGTGACTTACATTTGAAAATAATTAGTATTTGAAACAGTAGCCAACAACATAAGTATTCAGACCCTTTGCTTTGTCCACCTGTCATAAATTCAATTGATTGAACATGATTCAGAAAGGCACACACCTGTGTAGATAACATCCAATAGTGCATGTAAGAGGAAAAACCAAGTCATGAGGTTGAAGGAATTGCCCGTAGAGCTCTGAGTCAGGATTGTGTCGAGGCACAGATCTGGGGAAGGGTACCGAAAAATGTCTGCAGCATTGAAGGTCCCAAAGAACACAGTGGCCTCCATCATTCTTAAATGGAAGAAGTTTGGAACCACCAAGACTCTTCCTAGAGCTGGCTGCCCGGACAWACTGAGCAATCGGGGGAGAAGGTCCTTGGTCAGGGAGGTGACCAAGAACCCAATGGTCACTCCGACAGAGCTCCAAAGTTCCTCTGTAGAGATGGGTGAACCTTCCAGAAGGACAACCATCTCTGCAGCACTCCACCAATCAGGCCTTTATGGTAGAGTGGGCAGATTTGTATTTGATATATTTCACCTTTATTTAACCAGGTAGGCTAGTTGAGAAGAAGTTCTCATTTACAACTGCAACCTGGCCAAGATAAAGCAAAGCAGTGCAAAACAAACAACAACAGAGTTACACATGGAATAAACAAACATACAGTCAATAACATAATAGAAAAAAGTCTATATACAGTGTGCAAATGAGGTAAGATAAGGCAATATATAGGCCATAGTGTGCGAAATAATTACAATTTAGCAATTAAACACTGGAGTGATAGATGTGCAGAAGATGAATGTGCAAGTAGAGGTACTGGGGTGCAAAGGAGCAAAAAAGATATATATAATAAATAACTGTATGGGGATGAGGTAGTTGGATGGGCTATTTACAGATGGGCTATTTACAGGTGCAGTGATCTGTGAGCTGCTCTGACAGCTGGTGCTTAAACTTAGTGAGGGAGATATGAGTCTCCAGCTTCAGTGATTTTTGCAATTCGTTCCAGTCATTGGCAGCAGAGAACTGGAAGGAAAGGCGGCCAAAGTAGGAATTGGCTTTGGGGGTGACCAGTGAAATATACCTGCTGGAGCGCGTGCTACGTGTGGGTACTGCTATGGTGACCAGTGAGCTGAGATAAGGTGGGGCTTTACCTAGCAAAGACTTATAGATGACCTGGAGCCCGTGGGTTTGGCGACGAATATGAAGCGAGGGCCAGCCAACGAGAGCATACAGGTCACAGTGGTGGGTAGTATATGGGGCTTTGGTGACAAAACGGATAGCACTGTGATAGACTGCATCCAATTTGTTGAGTAGAGTGTTGGAGGCTATTTTGTAAATGACATCGCTGAAGTCAAGGATCGGCAGGATAGTCAGTTTTACGAGGGTATGTTTGGCAGTATGAGTGAAGGATGCTTTGTTGCGAAATAGGAAGCTGATTCTAGATTTAATTTTGGATTGGAGATGCTTAATGTGAGTCTGGAAGGAGAGTTTACAGTCTAACCAGACACCTAGGTACTTGTAGTTGTCCACATATTCTAAGTCAGAACTGTCCAGAGTAGTGATGCTGGCCGGGCGGGCAGGTGTGGGCAGTGATTGGTTGAAGAGCATGCATTTAGTTTTACTTGCATTTAAGAGCAGCTGGAGGCCACGGAAGGAGAGTTGTAGGGCATTGAAGCTCGTCTGGAGGTTAGTTAACACAGTGTCCAAAGAAGGGCCAGAAGTATACAGAATGGTGCTTGCCTGCGTAGAGGTGGATCAGAGAATCACCAGCAGCAAGAGTGACATCATTGATGTATACAGAGAAAAGAGTCGGCCTGAGAATTGAACCCTGTGGCACCCCATAGAGACTGCCAGAGGTTTGGACAACAGGCCCTCCGATTTGACACACTGAACTCTATCGGAGAAGTAGTTGGGGAACCAGGCCAGGCAGTCATTTGAGAAACCAAGGCTGTTCAGTCTGTCGATAAGAATGTGGTGATTGACAGAGTCGAAAGCCTTGGCCAGGTCGATGAATACGGCTGCGCAGTAATGTCTCTTATTGATGGTGGTTATGATGTCGTTTAGGACCTTGAGCGTGGCTGAGGTGCACCCATGACCAGCTCGGAAACCAGATTGCATAGCGGAGAAGGTACGGTGGGATTCAAAATGGTTGGTGATCTGTTTGTTAACTTGGCTCTCGAAGACCTTAGAAAGGCAGGGTAGGATAGATATAGGTCTGTAGCAGTTTGGTTCTAGAGTGTCTCCCCCTTTGAAGAGGGGGATGACCGCAGCAGCTTTCCAATCTTTGGGGATCTCAGAYGATACGAAAGAGAGGTTGAACAGGCTAGTAATTGGGGTTGCAACAATTTCGGCGGATAATTTTAGAAAGAGAGGGTCCAGATTGTCTAGCCCGGCTGATTTGTAGGGGGTCCAGATTTTGCAGCTCTTTCAGAACATTGGTTCCTAACTTCCCTGAAAAGTTGCATATCAMGGGGGCTATTCGATGCTAATGCAGAACGCCACAGGATGTTTTTGTGCTGGTCAAGAGCAGTAAGGTCTGGAGTGAACCAAGGGCTATATCTGTTCCTGGTTCTAAAATGTTTTGAATGGGGCATGCTTATTTAAGATGGTGAGGAAAGCACTTTTAAAGAACAACCAGGCATCCTCTACTGACGGGATAAGGTCAATATCCTTCCAGGATACCTGGGCCAGGTCGATTAGAAAGGCCTGYTCGCTGAAGTGTTTTAGGGAGCGTTTGATAGTGATGAGGGGTGGTCGTTTGACCGCAGACCCATTACGGACGCAGGCAATGAGGCAGTGATCGCTGAGATCCTGGTTGAATACAGGAGAGGTGTATTTGGAGGGCAGGTTGGTTAGGATGATATCTATGAGGGTGCCCATGTTTACGGATTTGAGGTTGTACCTGGTAGGTTCATTGATAATTTGTGTGAGATTGAGGGCATCAAGCTTAGATTGTAGGATGGTCAGGGTGTTAAGCATGTTCCAGTTTAGGTCACCTAACAGCACGAGCTCTGAAGATAAATGGGGGGCAATCAATTCACATATGGTGTCCGGGGCTCAGCTGGGGGCAGAAGGTGGTCTATAGCATGCGGCAACAGTGAGAGACTTGTTTCTGGAAAGGAGGATTTTTAAAAGTAGAATCTCAAATTGTTTAGGCACAGACCTGGATAGTAAGACAGAAGTCTGCAGGCTATCTCTGCAGTAGATAGCAATTCTGCCCCCTTTGGCAGTTCTATCTTGTCAGAAAATGTTATAGTTAGGAATGAAAATGTCAGGGTTTTTGGTGGCCTTCCTAAGCCAGGATTCAGACACAGCTAGGACATCCGGGTTGGCAGAGTGTGCTAAAGATGTGAATAAAACAAACTTAGGGAGGAGGCTTCTAATGTTAACATGCATGAAACCAAGGCTTTTACGGTTACAAAAGTCAACAAACGAGAGCACCTGGGGAATGGGAGTGGAGCGAGGCACTGCAGGACCTGGATTAACCTCTACATCACCAGAGGAACAGAGGAGTAGGATAAGGGTACGGCTAGAGGCTATAAGAACTGGTCATCTAGTACGTTCGGGAACAGAGAGTAAAAGGAGCAGGTTTCTGGGCGCAGTAGAATAGATTCAAGGCATAATGTACAGACAAAGGTATGGTAGGATGTGAATACAGTGGAGGTAAACCTAGGCATTGAGGGACGATGAGAGAGATATTGTCTCTAGGGACTTCATTTAAACCAGGTGAGGTCACTGCATGTGTGGGAGGTGGAACAAAAGGGTTAGCTAAGGCATATTGAGCCGGGCTGGAGGCTCTACAGTGAAATAAGACAATCACTAACCACTAACCTGGCCGTGGCTAGTAGGCTAGCAGATGGGCATTCAGGGGACGTCACGACGGAGGAGCCTGTTGAAAAACGCCCTCGGGCGGATTACGTTGGTAGTCCAGTCGTGTTGGATCGGTGGGGCTCCGTATCGGCAATAAAAGAGGCCCAGGCCAATTGGCAAAATAGGTATTGTAGCCCAAGGAGTGGCTGATGGACCTCTTCAGCTAGCCGGGAGATGGGCCTAGCATAGGCTAGCTCCAGGCTAATTGGTGCTTGCTTCAGGACAGAGATGTTAGCCAGGAGAAGCCAATGGGATAGTAGCTTGCTAGCTGCGATGATCCAGGTGAAGAGGTTCAGAGCTTGCGGTAGGAATCCGGGGATATGGAGAAGAAGAAGTCCGATACGCTCTGGGTTGAATCGCGTTGTGCAAACTGGCAGGAGTTGTCCGGGCTAAAGGTTAGCTGATGACCACTAGCAGTGGCTAGCTGACTACTAGCTAGTACTTTCTGTTGGGGGTTCCGGTTCTAAAGTAAAGAAAATAGCAGATCCATACCACATTGGGTGAGGCGGGTTGCAGAAGAGTATGTTGAAGTTGAGATTAAGAAAAATATTAAAACATATATGCGAAGAAAAAATATATAAAAAKATATATACACGGGACACGACAAGACGAAGACAAAGTGGCATGACTGCTATGCCATCTTGGATTTTTGGGGAGATGGGAGCAACTCCTCAGTAAAAGGCACATGACAGCCCGCTTGGAGTTTGCCAAAAGGCACCTAAAAGTATGGTGGTGGCAGAATCATGCTGTGGGGATGGTTTTCAGCGACAGTGACTGGGAGACCAGTCAGGATTAAGGGAAAGATGAATGGAGCAAACTACAGAGCGATCCTTGATGAAAACCTACTTCAGAGTGCTCAGGACCTCAGACTGGGGGCGAAGGTTCACCTTCCAACAGGACAACGACCCTAAGCACACAGCCAAGACAACGCAGGAGTGGCTTTGGGATAAGTCTCTGAATGGCCTTGAGTGGCACAGCCAGAGCCCAGACTTGAACCCGATCGAACATCTCTGGAGAGACCTGAAAATCTCTATGCAGCAACGCTCCCCATTCAACTTGACAGAGCTTGAGAGGATGTGCAGAGAAGAATGGGAGAAACTACCCAAATACAAGTGTGGCAAGCTTGTAGCGTCATACCTAAGAAGACTCGAGGCTGTAATCACTGCAAAAAGGTGCTTCAACAAAGTACTGAGTAAAGGGTCTGAATACTTATGTAAATATGTCTTTTTTCAGTTTTACCTTTTTTATTAATTTGCCAAAAATATATAAAAACCTGTTTTTGCTTTGTCATTATGGGGTATTGTGTGTAGATTGAGGAGAGAAAAAAACAATTTAATCAGTTTTAGAATAAGGCTGTAACGTAACAAAACGTGGAAAAAGTCAAGGGGCCTGAATACTTTCCAAATGCACTGTAGATGAAGGGGAAGAGGCAGGTTAAAGAAGGATTTTTAAGCCTTGAGACAATTGAAATGTGGATTGTGTATGTGTGCCATTCAGAGGGTGAATGGGCAAGACAAAATATTTAAGTGCCTTTGAATGGTGTTTGCTAGTAGGTGCCAGGCGCACTGGTTTGTGTCAAGAACTGCAACCCTGCTGGATTTTTCACGTTCAACAGTTTCCTGTGTGTATCAAGAATGGTCCACCTTGCTAAGGACATCTAGCCAACTTGATGCAACTGTGGGAAGCATTGGAGTCAATATGGGCAAGCGCCCCTGTGGAACGCTTTCAACACCTTGTAGAGCTGTTTTGAGGGCAAAAGGGGATGCAACTCATTATTAGGAAGGTGTTCCTAATGTTTTATACACTCAGTGTGTGACCAGTATAGTCTACAAGGGGCTCAGTCTGTGTTTTCATTGAGTACCTGATTGCTAGCAGTTGCTCATCGAATAGCATGCATTAGGAGGAGGGGGAGAGAGGGGCAGTCATTTCTGGAGATATGGAACACTAGGCAGAACCATTGATTGAAACAGGTATTTGGGGCCTAATGGATCCCAAAGGGAAATACACCATAGAAACAAAATGGTTACAAAGGGATACTGTCATAATCATTTGTCTGTTGCATATTCTTCACTGACAGGGAAAGTAATGGTTCAGAAGGAGACGCTTGGACATGTGCTGGGGAGGCCACACACACACAAACACACACACTGTACACTCCAACTGTACACTACATCCATCTCAAACTTGTCGCTCCATATGTAGGCCTATGACTCATCTCTTTTCACAGCATCTGTGCGTCTGCCTATTAGTAATTCAATGTTTTCCCTTGTATTTGATGAGGGAACATTGAGAGGCACTCTATTCTCCATTATCTCCATTTATGACACTCCAGAGCCAACAAAAGAGACTCCTTGTAGGCGTCTTCAACCAGACTAGAGCGCCGTAGTAACCGTGAAAATCTACATCATTCACATGTGTATATTTCTCCCGTCATACCAAATGTCCTTCGAGTTAACAGTTAGCATGCTCATTCAATTGTCACTTTTACATCAGTGGCTTACATCACTAGAGGTCCATAGTAAACGTTGAATTCTATATAATTCACATGTAAACCCCCCCGACATATTTATTTGGACAGTGAAGCTAAACTTAAAATGTGGCTCTATACTCCAGCATTTTGGATTTGAAATCAAATGTTCTATATGAGGCGACAGTACAGTACATCAYCTTTTATTTGAGGTTATTTTCATATCTGTTTTACTGTTTAGAAATGAAAGCACTTTATGTATCTAACTTTTTGAATGTATCATAAGTATTTGGACAAATTCACTTATAGTGTATTTCATTTAGTCAAAAGTTTAGTTTTTGGTAACATGTAATGACTACATGAAGCTTGTGACTCTACGAACTTGCTAATGGTAAGAGTTAGCATGTTTTGGGGGCATGACCTTTGTGCATCTGTAGCTTTCTCATCATTATTCACGATTATCTGTAATCATGGTAGCATCCACATTAAATGTAAAAGTGTTCGGAAACATATTGT
The DNA here is from genome assembly GCF_002910315.2 of Salvelinus sp. IW2-2015. Taxonomy (NCBI): domain Eukaryota; kingdom Metazoa; phylum Chordata; class Actinopteri; order Salmoniformes; family Salmonidae; genus Salvelinus; species Salvelinus sp. IW2-2015. The sequence continues at coordinate 55,879 of NW_019957641.1, read as the reverse complement.
TTTCTTAATTACAATAAAAGTAACACCAAAACGACCGTACATTATTTACCATTCATTTCTATTGGTCACAACATCATCTGAAACACACAACGACAACAAAAAACGGAAAATACATCCAACAAGTTTGTAGAGTCACAAGCTTGATGTAGTCATTGTGTGCTCGGATTTTGATTTGATTTATTAGGATCCCAACTAGCCGACGCCAATGGCGACAGCTAGTCTTACTGGGGTCCGACACATAACGAAGAAGACATTACAAGCAAAAGACTTTACAATTTACATACATTCAAAAGCACRAACATGTCGTGTGTGTGCATCTATCAGTTACACATACTGTACATGGCAGGACATGCACACAACAAGTAGGTCACATGGGGGAGAGGCGTTGTGCTGTGAGGTGTTGCTTTATTAGTTTTTTTGAAACCAGGTTTGCTGTTCACTTGCGCAATATAAGATGGAAGGAAGTTCCGTGCACTCATGGCTCTGTATAATACTCTACGTTTCCTTGTATTTGTTTTGGACCTGGGGACTGTGAAAAGACCCCTGCGGGGTGTGTGTGTCAGTGCTGTGTGTAAGTTGACTATGCAAACCATTTGGAATTTCCAACACGTTCATGTTTCTTATAAAAACAAGAAGTGACGCACGCAGTCTTTCCTAAACTCTTAGGAATATTGGTCCAAAATACTAAACTTTTGACTAAATGTAATACATTATAAGTGAATTTGTCGAAATACTTGACACCTTAAAATGTGCGGACTAGATACATAAATTGCATTTATTTCTAAACAATATAAGAGATATGTATGAAAATATCCCCACAAATAAAAGGTGATATTCTGTACCGTTGCCTCATATAAAACATTCAATCTCAAATCCAAAGTGCTAGAGTATAGAGCCAAATAAAAAATGTAACTTCACTGTCCAAATAAAGAGGAGTGTATGTATTTCTAACCTAACGTCCTTCATGTTAGCACTTCTCACTTTCTTATCAGTGGCTGGCCAGTTAAGTCCTGTTGATATCACACTGTTGATATCACCCTGTTGATATCACACTGTTGCTTCAGTGAACACGTTTTTCTGATGTTTAATTATAGGCCCCCTCTCAAATAGTTAAATAAAGGTTACATTCAAAAATATATCTAGATGTTTATGTGTCTGTCTGTGTGGCCTCTCCAGCATGTGCACAAGTGCCTCCCTCAACCATTACTTAAAGTTTAATGACTGACCATATGAAGTAAACTAATGATAGACTATGTAACTATTTAGTAGACTATGATGTGGTCGTTTATTTTATGTGACATAGTGTTTACTTCATCAGTTTACTTCATTGAGTCCAATATCGCTACTTAWTGACAGATGATATATATAAAAAATAATAATAATATATATACACACACTACCATTCAAAGGTTTGAGGTCACTTGGACATGTCCTTGTTTTTGAAAGAAAAGCAACAAAAAAATTGTCCATTAAAATAACATCAAATTGATCAGAAATACAGTGTAGACATTGTTAACCTTGTAAATGACTATTGTAGCTGAAAATGGCWGATTTTTTATGGAATATCTACACAGGCGTACAGAGGCCCATTATCAGCAACCATCACTCCTGTGTTCCAATGGCACGTTGTGTTAGCTAATCCAAGTTGATCATTTTAAAAGGCTAATTGATCATTAGAAAACCCTTTTGCAATTATGTTAGCACAGCTGAAAACTGTTGTGCTGATTAAAGAAGCAATAAAACTGGCCTTCTTTAGGCTAGTTGTGTATCTGGAGCATCAGCATTTGTGGGTTCGATTACAGGCTCAAAATGGCCAGAAACAAAGAACTTTCTTCTGAAATTCGTCAGTCTATTCTTGTTCTGCGAAATGAAGGCTATTCCATGTGAGAAATTGCCAAGAAACTGAAGCTCTCGTACAACGCTGTGTACTACTCCCACAAACTGGCTCTAACCAGAATAGAAAGAGGAGTGGGAGGCCCCGGTGCACAACGGCGCAAGAGGACAAGTACACTAGAGTGTCTAGTTTGAGAAACAGAAACATAATGTGTATCAAATATAAAATGGCTGCAGTCAGTCAGTAAATGAAATGTCAGTGTTACCCACATCTACTGTGTAGGCCCAGTACTCTCACCAACAGTGTTCAACAATGACAAACTCTATCCATGGCTTGCATATCCCACGTTTGACTACCGATGTGAGTGTTTGCGTAGTTAGATCGCGCAGAGGAAAAGTGTAACTTGCTGCACACCGTACTGCTAGGCTGCATTCCAGGCCCCATAGAGCTCTGGTCAAAGTAGTACATTATATATGGAATAGGGTACCATTTGGGACGCACACTAGTCTGCTACTGCAAGGGAGTGGGGGAGTCATGTTCGTGGCTCGGCATTCAAAGCTCAACTTTTCTGGTTAGATTTGACAGCTTGTGAGTATCATGCTGCTGCTGAACACACACGCAGACACACACACACGCACACAGCAGAGCAATGTTTTGAATTACCGTAGCCTACCTCTCTGTCTAGTTTTGTTAAAGAGGTGCCATGCCGATCAGCAAACCGTCATTTCCTAAAAGGCTAAAGATTCCTCCGTCTACTTTCACAAGTAAGAACCTCTTGAGGTCAAAGGTACAGGATTCCATTGCTTTCAGTAGATGATCTACAGTGACGGTTCGAGTAGACGATCGACAGCAAACAGAAATAGTGACACCCAGATAGTTGTTGACGACAACAATACCTCTAGGAACTACAACACCACCTTGGTTGTAACCAGGTTCTTTGTTGGGATTTGTAGTTACTTGTGTGTAGGGCTTAGCTAAAGTAGGGAGTGTATAAGCATGTCTACTGTCCTATAATAACCCCTTGAGAAAAAGCTTGCCTTTCCTGAGGAAAAACAGCAGTGTTGTTGACATGTTGTGGGCTTGTGTGTTTTTTGTTGTTTGTATCCAGGTGGCTGCTGCAGGAACACCAGTCCTGTTCCAGTTCCCCTTTCTGGGCCCTTCTCCCATGCAGGAGACCCACATGGGCTAAGAAGGTCTGGGTCGGGACCACAGGAACAGCCTGACCAGTAATTTCCTGCTACTCACAGGTAATATGCTAGATATCATGTGATACAGCGGGAGGAACTAACAGTGGTTACAATGTCTCAGTGGGTTGGATCATGGTGCTTGAAACACAAAGCTGTATGTTCACTCTCACTTTCAAATTGGAAATATATAAGGAGACGTGTTAAATGAAGTAATTACCATTGTTGTACTTTTTATGATTAATCACAGCATTTGCTGCTTCTATCCGAGGCTCTGTTTGTTTTCTTAGAACAGTTTGACCCCATGTAGCAAATTTTACACTCGGTTAACATTGCACAACCATAGAGATTCCTTACATGCCAGTGCCCTTTTGTGTGGGGAGGCCAGTTTAGCCTGAGATTACACTGACACACTGACACCTGTAATTGGTGTCATGAGGAGAGTTGAGCATGATGATGCTAGTCTGGGCATTGTAAAAAGAGAGGGAGGAAGAGAAGGAAATAAAGAAGGGATAAAGAAAAGTGTGCACAACTCATTCCTCGAGGATTAGGGGATGAAAAGCGGGCTGGTATGCGGCTGCTGCTGGGTCCGGCTCGGACACAAACAACACACTGAACAAGAAGGCCCTCTAACCTGCTTTACCTTCAAACATTTCTCCTTAAGTCTACTGCCTCAAAACCGTAGGCCACCAGCTGTGGCCCACAACTACCTTTCACTATGTTTCTGAATGGGCCCATGCCGTCTAGGTTTGTTGTAAGTCTGCCGATCTCGTTATGGTCGCTTCATACTCTGTACGTTGTAAGTCTGTAACTTCTGGGTTTGGTCTCTTACTTCCTGTTTGTCTCTATCACTTCCTGTCCAGGTCCGGAGACTGCAGAGAGCCAAGATGCACGGCTGCCGGAAGAAAACCAGGGTGCTGTGTGTGATGATGATGCTCAACGTCTTCGTCTTCATCCTCGTGGGCGTGTCTCGGAACCTGGGCCAGGACAAGGGGGACCAGCGGAAGCTGCGCATTCCCTCCAAGAGGTTCTGGAGGAAGCAGATGACCAGCGAGATCTTTTGGAATAAGGAGCAGCAGAGGCTGGACTACATCTACAACCCCATCCTCATGCCGGGTTTGACCAATGACTCCCTCCTGGAGCTACCTGATTGGCTCAACGACACCAGGTCCCCGGACCCCTGCAAACCGGACTACAGCGTCACCACCGTTGTCTTTGGGTGTGTGTGTGTGTGTGTGTGTGTGTGTGTGTGTGTGTGTGTGTGTGTGTGTGTGTGTTCGCAGCAGCAGCATGATACTCACAAGCTGTCAAATCTAACCAGAAAAGTTGAGCTTTGAATGCCGAGCCACGAACATGACTCCCCCACTCCCTTGCAGTAGCAGACTAGTGTGCGTCCCAAATGGTACCCTATTCCATATATAATGTACTACTTTGACCAGAGCTCTATGGGGCCTGGAATGCAGCCTAGCAGTACGGTGTGCAGCAAGTTACACTTTTCCTCTGCGCGATCTAACTACGCAAACACTCACATCGGTAGTCAAACGTGGATATGCAAGCCATGGATAGAGTTTGTCATGTGTTGAACACTGTTGGTGAGAGTACTGGGCCTACACAGTAGATGTGGGTAACACTGACATTTCATTTACTGACTGACTGCAGCCATTTTATATTTGATACACATTATGTTTCTGTTTCTCAAACTAGACACTCTAGTGTACTTGTCCTCTTGCGCCGTTGTGACCGGGGCCTCCCACTCCTCTTTCTATTCTGGTTAGAGCCAGTTTGTGGGAGTAGTACACAGCGTTGTACGAGAGCTTCAGTTTCTTGGCAATTTCTCACATGGAATAGCCTTCATTTCGCAGAACAAGAATAGACTGACGAATTTCAGAAGAAAGTTCTTTGTTTCTGGCCATTTTGAGCCTGTAATCGAACCCACAAATGCTGATGCTCCAGATACACAACTAGCCTAAAGAAGGCCAGTTTTATTTGCTTCTTTAATCAGCACAACAGTTTTCAGCTGTGCTAACATAATTGCAAAAGGGTTTTCTAATGATCAATTAGCCTTTTAAAATGATCAACTTGGATTAGCTAACACAACGTGCCATTGGAACACAGGAGTGATGGTTGCTGATAATGGGCCTCTGTACGCCTGTGTAGATATTCCATAAAAAATCGCCATTTTCAGCTACAATAGTCATTTACAAGGTTAACAATGTCTACACTGTATTTCTGTCTAATTTGATGTTATTTTAAGGACAATTTTTTGTTGCTTTTCTTTCAAAACAAGGACATGCCAAGTGACCTCAAACCTTTTGAATGGTAGTGTGTGTATATATATTATTATTATTTTTTTATATATCATCTGTCAATAAGTAGCGATATTGGACTCAATGAAGTAAACTGATGAAGTAAACACTATGTCACATAAAATAAACGACCACATCATAGTCTACTAAATAGTTACATAGTCTATCATTAGTTACTTCATATGGTCAGTCATTAAACTTTAAGTAATGGTTGAGGGAGGCACTTGTGCACATGCTGGAGAGGCCACACAGACAGACACATAAACATCTAGATATATTTTTGAATGTAACTTTATTTTAACTATTTGAGAGGGGGCCTATAATTAAACATCAGAAAAACGTGTTCACTGAAGCAACAGTGTGATGATATCAACAGTGTGATATCAACAGGACTTAACTGGCCAGCCACTGATAAGAAAGTGGAGTGCTAACATGAAGGCGTTAGGTTAGAATACATACACTCCTCTTTATTTGGACAGTGAAGTTACATTTTTATTTGGCTCTATACTCTAGCACTTTGGATTTGAGATTGAATGTTTTATATGAGGCAACGGTACAGAATATCACCTTTTATTTGTGGGGATATTTTCATACATATCTCTTATATTGTTTAGAATAAATGCAATTTATGTATCTAGTCCGCACATTTTAAGGTGTCAAGTATTTCGACAAATTCACTTATAATGTATTACATTTAGTCAAAAGTTTAGTATTTTGGACCAATATTCCTAAGTTTAGGAAGACTGCGTGCGTCACTTCTTGTTTTTATAAGAAACATGAACGTGTTGGAAATTCCAAATGGTTTGCATAGTCAACTTACACACAGCACTGACACACACACCCCGCAGGGGTCTTTTCACAGTCCCCAGGTCCAAAACAAATACAAGGAAACGTAGAGTATTATACAGAGCCATGAGTGCACGGAACTTCTTCCATCTTATATTGCGCAGTGAACAGCAAACCTGGTTTCAAAAAAAAACTAATACAGCAACGCCTCTCCCCCATGTGACCACTTGTTGTGTGCATGTCTCTGCCATGTTCAGTATTGTAACTGATAGATGCACACACGACACTGTGTCGTGCTTTTGAATGTATGTAAATTGTAAAGTCTTTTGCTTGTAATGTCTTCTTCGTTATGTGTCGGACCCCAGTAAGACTAGCTGTCGCCATTGGCGTCGGCTAGTTGGGATCCTAATAAATCAAATCAAAATCGAGCACACAATGACTACATCAACTTGTGACTCTACAAACTTGTTGGATGTATTTTCCGTTTTTTGTTGTCGTTGTGTGTTTCAGATGATGTTGTGACCAATAGAAATGAATGGTAAATAATGTACGGTCGTTTTGGTGTTACTTTATTGTAATAAGAAAACAATATGTTTCCGAACACTTTTACATTTAATGTGGATGCTACCATGATTACAGATAATCGTGAATAATGATGAGAAATACAGATGCACAAAGGTCATGCCCCAAAACATGCTAACTCTTACCATTAGCAAGTTCGTAGAGTCACAGCTTCATGTAGTCATTACATGTTACCAAAAACTAAACTTTTGACTAAATGAAATACACTATAAGTGAATTTGTCCAAATACTTATGATACATTCAAAAGTTAGATACATAAAGTGCTTTCATTTCTAAACAGTAAAACAGATATGAAAATAACCTCAAATAAAAGTGATGTACTGTACTGTCGCCTCATATAGAACATTTGATTTCAAATTCAAAATGCTGGAGTATAGAGCCACATTTTAAGTTTAGCTTCACTGTCCAAATAAATATGTCGGGGGGTTTACATGTGAATTATATAGAATCAACGTTATATGGACCTCTAGTGATGTAAGCCACTGATGTAAAAATGACAATTGAATGAGCATGCTAACTGTTAACTCGAAGGACATTTGGTATGACGGGAGAATATACACATGTGAATGATGTAGATTTTCACGGGTACTACGGCGCTCTAGTCTGGTTGAAGACGCCTACAAGGAGTCTCTTTTGTTGGCTCTGGAGTGTCATAAATGGAGATAATGGAGAATAGAGTGCCTCTCAATGTTCCCTCATCAAAACAAGGGAAAACATTGAATTACTAATAGGCAGACGCACAGATGCTGTGAAAAGAGATGAGTCATAGGCCTACATATGGAGCGACAAGTTTGAGATGGATGTGTGTACAGTTGGAGTGTACAGTGTGTGTGTTTGTGTGTGTGTGGCCTCCCCAGCACATGTCCAAGCGTCTCCTTCTGAACCATTACTTTCCCTGCAGTGAAGAATATGCAACAGACAAATGATTATGACAGTATCCCTTTGTAACCATTTTGTTTCTATGGTGTATTTCCCTTTGGGATTCATTAGGCCCCAATACCTGTTTCAATCAATGGTTCTGCTAGTGTTCCAAATCTCCAGAAATGACTGCCCCTCTCTCCCCCTCCTCCTAATGCATGCTATTCGATGAGAACTGCTAGCAATCAGGTACTCAATGAAAACACAGACTGAGCCCCTTGTAGACTATACTGGTCACACACTGAGTGTATAAAACATTAGGAACACCTTCCTAATAATGAGTTGCATCCCCTTTGCCCTCAAAAACAGCTCTACAAGGTGTTGAAAGCGTTCCACAGGGGCGCTTGCCCATATGACTCCAATGCTTCCCACAGTTGCATCAAGTTGCTAGATGTCTCTTAGCAAGGTGGACCATTCTTGATACACACAGGAAACTGTTGAACGTGAAAAATCCAGCAGGGTTGCAGTTTCTGCACACAACCAGTGCGCTGGCACCTACTAGCAAACACCATTCAAAGGCACTTAAATATTTTGTCTTGTGCCCATTCACCCTCTGAATGGCACACATACACAATCCACATTTCAATTGTCTCAAGGCTTAAAAATCCTTCTTTAACCTGCCTCTTCCCCTTCATCTACAGTGCATTTGGAAAGTATTCAGGCCCCTTGACTTTTTCCACGTTTTGTTACGTTACAGCCTACTTTTCTAAAACTGATTAAATTGTTTTTTTCTCTCCTCAATCTACACACAATACCCCATAAGTACAAAGACAAAAACAGGTTTTCCTCACCT